>NW_023460928.1:0-30613 GCF_013731165.1 Rhagoletis pomonella | reverse complement strand
TTTTTATGAAATTTTTAAATAATATTTGCTTAACAAGTACACTCAAGTCTCAAAGCCTTGAAAATGAAAGTTAAATTTCTTAGCACACAGCGAAATTAAATAAACTTTAATAAAAGCACACTGTAAATTTTACAACTTCCACGGCAAACTGAAAAGGGTTACGCAAAAAGCGCAGCACAAAGTCAGCACCCATATGAATTGACTAACAATCCAGGCATATAACATTCACCACCACCCCTTTGAGCAGGAATCAGTTGCGAAAGTGAAAAGAATTAAGTCTCCTCTACAAGCCAAAGCGACACGCTTCGAACAAACAAGCGGCAAGAGATGATCATTGTAATGGCAAGCAAAAAAGCTAACGAAATCCAGTTAAGTGTATGAGCTTGTGTGTGAAAACAAATGGCGCAATGGGGCATACAAGGTATATTATCCACTTACACACATTGGCGCTGAGTGAATGGCCAGCGTTGCTGTGAACCATGATACAATAATTTTTAGAAGGTAGTTTCACTTCTTCTTCTTATCCGCCATGTTAGCTATCTGAGAGAAAACGTGTTTCGTATTTTTTGTTGTACCAACTTTTCCAAAAAAAATCCAGCTTTTGACGTTGGAAAAATAAATAATAATTTTCGAATATTTTTTAATAATTTTCTTCATAAAAAATTAACTGCTGCTTTCGTGGATATTGCAACACACGGAATAGATGTAAGGATACAGCTATAAGAGCCATCGCATACCACAGACTTTATCGGCCGCCTATTTAAATAATAGGGCTCGCTTGAATTATGTACATGAAGATGTATGGAGGTGCGCACACTACACTAGCTTAATCGCTCCGACCAATAAGTTGTGGTGCAATGGAAAGACTAGCGAGCCCATCTAAATCGGCGGCCGATATAGTCCGTGGTGTGCGATGGAACTAATCCATTATAAACAAGAAATATTGCCGTTATATTTTCATTTTTATGATTTTTTATTCATGTGATTAGCAGTGGCAAAAATGTATGTATTAAATACATACGTATATTTATATTAAAAATTAAGTGATCAGTTATGAAACATATAAATCTTTACATGTTCTGTTAAAAAATATCTAAAATAACAAGCGAAAATCCCCAAGTACTATATCGTAGCAATGGCCACATTGCGTGTTTGTCACAGACACGGTTTATGTCAAAAATTTTGAAGTGAAACTACCTTCTAAAAATTATTATTGTATCATGCTGTGAACAAATTATGCTCATGCCGTTCATCACTTCAGACAGTAGACCAGGGATGATAAATGAATTTTTCGAAATTGTACCAAACGCCAGAAAAAAATGTACCAAATCAAATAAAAATCTACCAACAAAAAATCTTTAATGCTTTGATAAAAACAGGCAATGTTTAAAACATACACACGTATATATAAATACAAGTAGAGAAAAATTAGGCAAGCATTCCACTTTCTGCGAGATCGTAAGTCACATTTTGGTTTAAGGATTCTGTATGTATTTTTATATCATGACAAAAACTTTGAGAAGATTTGATATAATATTTTGCTTTTATTAAAGAACCGAGGGTAATTACTTGTAATCTATTTCTACGTTAAGTTTTTATCAGGTTCTGAATAGAAAAGACGCGTTCAACATTTTCGGAGGAATGTGGAATAAACAATAAAACAAGTAATTTTTAGCAAAAAGCAAAACCGAATTCAATTCTCATATATCTACAAAAAAATATATATACATATATATTTCATGATCCCTTGATCGGATCCAAACCAGATTAGTATGGGCCCACCTCTGAGAGACTACCTTTTCGATGCAGAAAGAATTATCGAAATCGGTTGACGTGGTCCATAGTTATGCGGTAACATACATAAAAAAAAAAAAACAATATTCCGACGAACTGATAACCTCTTTTTTTTTGGAAGTCGGTAAAACATATAAAAAGGTTTGCAAACATCGGCTCGTTCAGTTCGTTTTTAATTCATTTAATTTGTTCCCAAAACTCGCATATATTTAATTATCTTTTTTTTAAGTTCTCGTGCTCCGGTAGAAAAAGTGTATATAAATAAGTGAATAGATTCTTGAATGATCATTTTCTTTGTAATGTTATTTGTTAATGTTTTTCTTTTGTTATTATAAAGGTTTATCAAAAACATTTCTGTGTTCGTATGGAATAGTGGCTTTAGTATAATGCGGCATTCCCTTTATTCTTTAAACGACAAGGATTTTTTTTGATGTTATTTAATAAGAATAGTAGCTTGCTAGTATCGAAACTATTTCATGCACGTTTATTTGCCAAAAGTTCTTCAACGGTTCGGCGCCAGTGAATCATTCGCAATCGTATGCTGCGAATGCCGCATTATACTAAAACCAGCCTTTCGACATAAGCTGGTTTTTTTAAGGAATCGGCATCGGCATCGGCCCATTCTTTGCCCTAAAGCCGATTAATCGGCAGCAGAGAAACGTCTCCTTTTACTTGTTTATGTCACCACAGGACCCGGTTTCCCTTAGCCTGATAGCAGTTCGTGCTGCGACAATTCAGTCAATATCCGCTGGCGCCGTGTTCAACATATGTATGTTAAGCGCCAGTGTAGGTGTGGTTCCTAATGCTCCGCTAATTCCTAATTCCTGTTTTACAAGTGTAACCTTCTCTAGTGAGTTCCACCAGACAAGAATTCCTTGAAACAATATAGGCTTAAATCTGGTGTCCTAGAGCTAATGAATTAATTTGGGCGAGAGACCCCACCTTTTACCGATAGCTCCCCTACAGCAGTACAAGGCAACCACATTCCATTCCTACCCTTTCCTCAATATTAGGCTTCCACGACAGCCGCCGATGATCGCCACCTAGTTACCTGGTTCAGGTAACCTTGAGCCAGATCAAAAATGGTGTATACAAATCGTCCTTTAACCAAAAGTTCCACATTATCTACAGAACCGATCATCAGACAGCGCACTTTTTCCAGTTCCTCTAGAAGGTCGTTTGCAACCCAAATCTAAAGCAGGAGAGAGAGAGTACTCCTATTAACTCTGTACTGAGTGCAGACGCTCCGCAGCGACAGATCTGTCACGAAGTAAGCTGTAGATAAGCCTTATTAGTTTGTTTTCGACCCCCGGACTATGAATATACTAGATTATTGCCTCTGGAGTGACATTGTTGAAGGCCCCCTCGATATCGAAGAAGTGCCCTACTGCATAATGTTCATACGTAAAGGCTTCCTCTGACCATTTTACGCATGTGTGAGGGCGGTATTTACCGACGTTTGCTTGCAATAAGCATATTGAGCTCCTCTTGAAAGACAGTAACGAGGAATCGCGTTTCGTATGTACAGGTCTATCAGTCTCTTTAGCGTTTTTAGTAAAAGCCTTTTTAGCAAACACGAAGAGACTAATAGGCCTAAAATCCCTAGGTGAAACATGAGCGACTTTTCCGGCCTACGGGATGAACGCAACACTGACTACCCTCCAAGCCTTGGGGATGTACCCGGTCCTCACGCAGTTCGCTTAAATAGGATCCAACCAATTGCACGACACCTTCAGAGCCCTTTGCAGCTACGCAGATATGATGCCATTGGTCCCCAGCATTTTAAGGGTTTGAACCAATTTATCGCCCAGGCCATATGACGATCGTCTAGAAGATCAGAGAAAATTGGCGCTAACTGGTTACAGAATCTCCCTCCAGAAGTACAAAATATCGTAAAGAAGTACATTTGACTGTACTTCAAAATACGAAGTACAAGAGCGAAAAAAGAAGTACTGTACTTCCTAAAGAAGTACGGTTGGTCACATTAAGTATGTACAAAGCTTTTGTACGAGGACGAACTGGGACCATCGCACAGTCTCATAAGTACAACTAATTATCAAATAATGCCTATAGCTGAGATCACCTGTTTTTTGGGCATTGCTTTTATCTACTGCGAATTCCGCTCTACTTTTGAGATGGCCTCCAACTTATCGAATTAGTAAGCCCCCAAGAATTTTAGTCGTGTTTTTGACATTTGAGAACATCGGAAGAGAAGATGCTCCAAGGTTTCCCTGGTCTCCCGCTCACAACCTTTCCTGCACCTTTCCACGCTAGTGATACCCATTTTTTAGCATGAGCAATCCGGTTACAGCTCTGCAATATTTCTCTGGCAGCCGTAAAAAGTAGCGAGTGTAGTACTTCCGCCTTTTCGCACATAATTTTGGCGATGTTCAAAACGGCTCACAGAAAAGACATTTTAGAAGTTAAAACTCCATGCCCGATCATTATTAAGGGCCGTTTTCACCAACTCTGGCTAACACTAATCCCCAGTTAAACATCGTTACCTACATCACTGACACCCTGCATATAACAATGTGTCGGTAACGTCGGTAACAATGTTTAACTGGGAATTAGTATTAACTAGAGAGTCTTGTTAACGCTCTCTGAAGATACATCGTTCAGTTAAGCACATCGACTGCTTTATCGATCACATGTTATATGCTGGGTGTCGATATAGTCGATAAAGATGTTTAGTTGGGAGGTAGTTTTAACCAGACATGGTGCGAACGGCCCTAAGGGCCGGTGGCAGTGAATACCCGACTTCTAAACCTAAAGGGCACCGGTTGTCAAGTCATGGCGTACGTTGATGAAATTACAGTCGTGGCAACGGGCAAACATCTTCAGGTCCTGAGTGAGTTATTGCAAAACGCACTCGGTCTGGTAAACATCTGGTCCAAGTAATGTGGACTAAGGGTCATTTTCTCCATCGCTGGTTATCACTAATCCGCAGTTAAACATCGTTACCGACATTACCGACACAATGTTATATGCATGGAAAAAATCTAAACTAAGTCGTGTGGAAAAATATATATAAAATATATATGCTTATTTGTGATAACTCAGCGTTAAATTGTATTAAATGTATTGAAATGTGATACATAGACTCTCCGGCATCTAATAAGAATATATAGAATTTTGAATATTCACAATCGTTTTCATGCTAAATATTTTTCGTAAATTTTTTATTTAAGTATGGCTCATAAGTATTATAACATAAACATATAAATTCGCGTTTCTAAGTGTGTTGGAAATTTATTATAATTCTAGAAACTTCAATATTTTAAATCGGAGTTTAAAGTATGCAGTTCTATAGCCCATTAAGTTGTATGTAGTATAATTTATCGCACTGATTTTTCATAACTCTTTTTACGCACGCTCTTGAAGGTATTCTCCTATTTATTTATTTTCGTTTAAGATGCAAGGTTACACTTTACTGCACTAAAATATGATGGGCTACAAAACTGAATATTTACTCGAAATATTTATTTAAAAAAAAAATCTGATTAAAAAGTTTGAAATTTGAATACAGTTTTAGAGTTCTATCAAGTTTGCAGCACAGCTAGGAATTTGAATTGAAATGGTTTATAGAATATGAGACATACTCAGAGGTGTAACTATAGGCTGGCAAAATGCCACTGGCCCCCGATCCGAGAGGGCCCCGGCCCAAGAGACCGCGAGCTCAGAAATATCCTAACAGGTTTAACAAAACTAAGTACTTAAAAGTCATAATTTTTTTAGTACTTAAAATCAATTAAAGTAAGACACAACTAATGACCATTTGAGCATTTCCACAGAATAGTCAACATTGATGATAGCGCTACTAGCAACATATGAGTTTCAACCGTCTAGCTCTGCATCCCTTTTGCAGTAGTTCAGAGACAGTTCTGAAATTTGTAGGGCGGAACTAAATAGCGCTTTGCCAGGCTGTCTCTAAATTTTTCTGCGGGGTGTTTATCTGTACAAATGCACTAATCGCGCGCTGTGATGTTGATCCTAACTCAACATTTGAAAACGCATTTAAATGTATGGCTGTAGCTGAGTGTGCAAAGATGCTTAATACAGTTCGTTGCTGCAGAGAGGGCCGGGGTCCATTAACCTTCAGACGGAACATAAAACTAATTTTTTTTCTTGTTAATTACGAAAAATCATCTGTGCACTTCACAACGACATATTTTATAACGTATGTACATAATCAAATTTAAAACGAGTTGGGTTGGTGCTCTTTCATGTGCGTATTTTTTTTTTAATTTAGCACTTTTTTTTTTTGTTCTACAATTTGTTTCCTGTGTTTATTTTTCGCTAATTTGCTATTAATCTCCAGTTTGTTTACTTTAGTGTGTGCTGACTATGGTTGCCGTATGACATTTTTCATTTGTACCTTAATTTACCTTTAAATATACCAAAATAGATTTAAACGCAGCATGCTGAAATGTTGTTTTGCTGAAGTTTTCGGTTTTGGTAGGTTGATTGTTGAAATGAAAATTTTATAATTTTAAAGCTTCATCTGTAGCTATATCTATTACATTGTTTTTGGATCAGTGATGGGTGTTTGGAGGAGATACTCTTGTTTCTGAATGCGTCACCATGTGAAATCACAAATAATTATGAGAAAAATAACTTATTCATTCCGATATAAGTAATTTGTATTTTAAAAACGTTTTTTCTTATCCAAAACTATTCATTTGTATAAAATGCCAAATCTGGGGAAAATGTACCAAGCAGAAAATAAATTGCCAAATTATAATTATTATAATGATTATAATCACCAGTGGCAACTGTGCATTAATCAGCTGTTTCGAAGGTTGAAAGTTTATGCAAATTTTGCGTTCTCGTACTTCTGTTGATATTTCGTCTCTTTGAGAGCGAATGCTGCTAAATTCTCAGAACTTTTGCTGCTGGAGAATTTTGAACTCTCAATACGAGTACACACCTAATCTTAAAATAGCATCATGCATACCTCTGGAGTAAGGTGGCCAGATGCGCTGATTTAATCAGTACATGTGTTGATTTTTTTCTATTGTACTGATTTTTAAGAGCCCGAAATCAGTACGCAAAATGTACTGATTTTTTGAGTTTGTACTGATTTTTACATTTAATAAATACTTTTGTAAATTGGTGTAATTGACATTTACTTGAGGTTTACATGTTCAAAACAATGGTTTTTGACAACTCATACGTATGAGCAGATTGAAAGCATTAATTACACTTGAACCATTATTAAAAAGGTGTCAGCTTGCAATTGTTTCGTTTCCTAGGATTTCGCAAAATAACAAACTGTTTGGATTCAACCCAACCCGATTTGCAATCACGATTTGCAGGTTTTACAGGATTTACAGGAAAAGCTGGTTTTGCCATAAATAAATCTTTTGAAAGGTGGTGGTGAGTTAATCATATATTAAGTACACTGAGAAGATGACAATAAGAGATTAACTTTTGATTATAATTAAACATCCACTGAGAAATCGGCTGTCAGTATTTCAAACTTAAGACGACTACTGCTACGGTGCAATGTAAGTTCTAAAAATTTGGAAAAGGTGCAAACTACCGACTCTTGGATATGATATACATATGTAGCTTTACTTTGATTTTTGATGTTCGACTACCTGTAATTTTACTTGCACATACACATTTAACACTATAAATTTCATTCCTACTCGAAAATTCGTTTAGCGATAATTCGGTAATATACCTTTTAGTCAACATTTTAATGTGAATGTTGTATTTAATAAGCACACCAACTAAATATGTTTTAAATTTGTAGCTTAAAATATGCAAACAGATTCTGACTCGAGCTCGTCTTCTACTGAAACTGAATGGGCTACAATTTTTTTTTCCCCCAATTTTTATAAATTTTCTAGAAAGTTTGAGACTTCAACTCACATGTCTTTTGTTATAGAACTAACTATATTTTTATAAAAAATTTAAATTAAGGAAAGAAAAAATTTTCAAAACCTGTCAATACATTTTATTACTATTTTCCTGAGCACAACTGTACATACATACGTAATACCTTTGACTTGTTTTAAAGTAATGAATTTTTATATTGATAATACTATATGTATTTAAAAATCTATTAGTTATTTTTTGTTAAATTAATGCGCTGTTATTTGGATGTTGTATTGAAAATAATAAAAAATACGCTTAAAAATTAGCTAATTTTTACGGCGTTGTACTGATTTTTGATCCCAACTGTACTGATTATGTCA
Source organism: Rhagoletis pomonella (assembly GCF_013731165.1). Lineage (NCBI taxonomy): Eukaryota > Metazoa > Arthropoda > Insecta > Diptera > Tephritidae > Rhagoletis > Rhagoletis pomonella. Next base: position 22,613 of record NW_023460928.1, on the reverse strand, counting down.
CTATAATATCTGGCCACCCCCCTACTCTGGAGGCATTTAGCTACAGTACTAAGAAGTGGTATTTTATCAAAGCCAGGTTACTGAGTTTGAATTGGAAATGTTAAGAACCCGCCGTGGCACCCACCAGAAGGTTGGCCGAGCGAACGTGTAATCCCTGGAACCATTTTAAGGTAAACTTAGAGGGATTGATATCTTTCGTATGTCTAGCTTGCCGACGAGATTTTATAATTCCATAGTTTTAAACGGCCGAAATACCTTAACTTGCTTAAAAAAAAATACAGATATAAAAAATGGGCACAGAAATAAAATATAACATCTTTAAATTAATTTTCATATTTGTATTAAAACGTGGGGTGAAACCCGCAGGTATAAGCTCTTCTTCTTCTTAATTGGCTCTGTAACCGCCTAAGCGATTTTGGCCGAGTCCAAAACAGCACGCCAGTCATTTCTCTTCTGTGCTAACTGACGCCAATTGAAAATGCCAAGTGAAGCCAAGTCCTTCTCCACCTGGTCTTTCCAACGCAGAGGAGGCCTTCCTCTTCCTCTGTTACCAGCATCGCGGCCCGCGTTGAATATTTTCAGAGCAGGAGCGTTTCTGTCCATCCGAACGACATGGCCAAGCCAGCGGAGCCGCTGAATTTTAATTCGCTGCACTATGTCTATATCGTTGTAAAGCTCATACAGCTCATCGTTAAATCGTCTGCGATATTCGCCATCACCAACGCGAAAAGGTCCGTAAATCTTTCGCAGATTCTTTCTCTCGAAAACTCCAAGAGCCGCCTCATCAGATGATTTCATTGTCCATGCTTCCGCGCCATACACCAGCACAGGCATGATGAGTGACTTATAGAGTGTGATCTTTGTACGACGAGAGAGGACTTTACTTCTCAATTGCCTACTCAGCCCAAAGTAGCACTTGTTGGCAAGAGTGATTCTCCGTTGGATTTCAAGGCTGACATTATTATTGGTGTTAATGCTGGTTCCCAAATAAACGAAGTCGTCTACTTTTTCAAACTTGTAACTGTCAACAGTGACGTGGGTGCCAAGACGCGTATGCTCTGACTATTTGTGTGATGACAGGAGATACTTCGTTTTGTCCTCGTTCACCACCAGACCCATTCGCTTTGCTTCTCTATCCAATCCCGAGAAGGCAGAACAGACGTAGCCCTTGTTTTTACCGATAATATCGATGTCGTCGGCATACGCCAGCAATTGTACGCTCTTATAAAGTATTGTGCCTGAGCGGTTCAGTTCTGCGGCTCTTATTATCTTCTCCAACATAAGACTAAAGAAATCACACGAAAGGGAGTCCCCTTGTCTGAAACCTCGTTTGGTATCAAACGGCTCGGAGAGGTCCTTCCCTATTCTGACGGAGCTGGTGGTATTGCTCAACGTCATTTTACACAGCCGTATTAGTTTCGCGGGGATACCAAATTCAGACATCGCGGCATAAAGGCAACTTATCTTCGTGCTGTCGAAAGCGGCTTTGAAATCGACAAATAGATGGTGTGTGTCGATCCTACTCTCGCGGGTCTTTTCCAAGATTTGGCGTATTGTGAATACCTGATCTATGGTGGATTTTCCAGGCCTAAAGCCACACTGATAAGGTCCAATCAGCTCGTTGACAGTGGGCTTCAGTCTTTCGCACAATACGCTCGATAACACCTTGTAACCTATGCTTAGAAGGGTAATTCCGCGGTAGTTGGCGCGTATGGCGGGGTCGCCTTTCTTGTGGATTGGGCAGAGCACACTTAAATTCCAGTCGTCGGGCATGCGTTCATCTGACCATATTCTGCATACGAGCTGATGCATGCACCTCATCAGCTCCTCGCCGCCGTACTTGAATAGCTCGGCTGGCAGGCCGTCAGCTCCAGCAGCTTTGTTGTTTTTCAGCCGCGTAATCGCTATACGTACCTCGTCATAGTCAGGCGGTGGGACAGCTACTCCATCATCATCCCTATAACGGTCCCACATGGCTCGCGTTGCGCCCGATCGCAGCGTGGCCCTGTAGGCGGCATCTTTTTTCTCTGCGGCTTCTTGACATTCCTCATCGTACCAGTTGTTCTTTCGGGCTCGCTGAAATCCAACTACTTCTTCGGCGGCGGTACTTAATGATCGGGAAATGTGGTTCCACTGCTCGCGTACGTCGGATTGTTGAAGAGTGCTCTCAGAGAGCAGGTGTGTGAGTCGAGTGGCGAATAAATTGGCCGTCTGTTGTGATTGCAGCTTTTCGACGTTAAGCTTTCCTTGCATTGTTGGGCGCACATTTTTTGCTGCACAGAGGCGGGTGCGTATCTTGGCTACAACAAGATAGTGGTCCGAGTCGATGTTTGGTCCTCGAGTGTACGTACGTCCAAAACGCTTGAAGCATGCCTTCCGTCTATCACAACATGATCGATTTGGTTTCTCGTTTTTCGATCTGGAGACAGCCATGTAGCTTGGTGGATGTTCTTATGCTGGAACCTTGTACTACATATTACCATATTTCGGGCCCCGGCGAAGTCGATCAGCCTCAGTCCGTTATCGGACGTTTCGTCGTGGAGGCTGAATTTTCCGACAGTGGCGCCAAAGATCCCATCCTTGCCCACCTTGGCATTAAAATCGCCAAGCACGATTTTGACATCGTGTCGGGGGCAGCGCTCATATGTACGTTCCAAGCGCTCATAGAAGAGATCCTTGGACGCCTCATCCTTCTCTTCCGTCGGGGCATGGGCGCAGATGAGCGAGATGTTGAAGAATCTAGCTTTGATGCGGATTGTGGCTAGACGTTCGTCCACCGGGGTGAACGCAAGTACTGGGTGACGGAGTCTCTCTCCTACCACGAATCCAACACCAAATTTGCGCTCCTTTACGTGGCAACTGTAGTAGACGTCGCAAGGCTTCACGCTTACTTTACCTTGCCCCGTCCATCGCATTTCTTGGATGGCGGTGATGTCAGCCTTTGTCTTCCCGAGGACATCAACCAGCCGGCCAGAGGCACCTTCCCCATTAAGGGTCCGGATATTCCAGGTGCATACCCTTAAATCATAGTCCTTTATACGTTTGCCGTGGTCGTCATCAGAAAAAGGGGGTCTCATCCGAGGCTGTTTGTTTCTTTTCATTGGGCGGGGTTTTAACGTGGCGGGACCCAAACCCAGCGCACGCAAAGTTTTACGCCTTCTCACTTTAGCTCGCTCCCAAACGGGTGTTTGGTTGCTACCCAGAGGATACGTGGATATAAATATCCGGACGTTGTGAGCTGCGATTTGAACCGTACGCACAAGAATCGCTTCTGGTCACTCCCAGGTGAGTGGCAGTCAAAAGTTTTCCACTTCTGCGCACGGAACCAGGTATAAGCTAGTAATTTTATTTAAAAAACATATGCCTTGCAAAATATTGTTTTAAAAATTAAAACTCATAAGTGTCCGCTGTACTAAATACAGTACATGCATTCCCAAAAGCTAAACGTTAGCTTTTCCGTTAATTTTACCTCCTAAGTTAGTTTAAATGGTTATTATGATCACATATGTATGTAAATAGGTTGGGTATGCTGGCCAGCCACTACGTGGCTTCGCAGAGACCATTAAGATCCATAGCGTTACCAACATATGTATATAAAATTATATATAATAAAATTTCAACCGTTTTAGTTTGGGCGCAAATGGGTTAATCCTAAAAGTAACAAAACATTCACAATTAATTTACTTTCATAAAATCCATTATTTTATTGGCAATACTTTAAATAATTTTAGTGTTATTTCTTTACTTTTAAATTTTTTAGTTACAAGTAATTAAGTATTTTTCCTAAATAAGCAAATTTTCGATGAGTTTGTAGCAAAATGGAATTCAAACAACATTTTTTCTACCTTCTCTATGTATTACATACAATCTTGTATTGGAATTGATAAACAAACTATTTTACTATAGCATTATTTATTTTAGTGTATAAATATCGCAATCAAAAAACTGTTTTTCCTTAATGTTGACTTTTGTGTAAGGGCTTTTTGGGAATATTTTTAACTTATTAAAATCTCAGAAATAAATTGCATCTTTGTTATTTTAAATTATAAATACTTTTTAACTTTAGGCAAATCTTTCTAAAAACTATACTATTTTTGCCGAATTGACTTTAAATGCTGTTGCAATTGTTCGCAACGTTGGCACTCCTTGGTCAGCTGTTTCACTGCGGCCGCGTATTGGCGCTGCAGTTCGAGCAGGCTCTGCAGCTCTGCATTCAATGCATCACGTCTCGCACACTCTTCGTTGTACTTTTGACGCACCTTTTGCTCGGTTTGCTTAACACCCGCGACAATCGCCTCAAATTGTTTGATAAACTCTTCACGGCCCTGTGCGCTAGTCATGCCTTCATTGTACGCCTCGCATATTGAATTGAGTAGTGAGAGTTCTTTTTCGAGATAACGCTTTTTGTCGTTCAGCGTATTAAACAGTGTGTAATATTGTTTTGTCTCGATATGTTTGGCACTCACTGGAAAGAAATATGCATGAATAATGAAACAATTCACATACATATCGTCGTTTAAAGTGCAAAACCGCGTATCAACAAAATGCAAAACCGCGTATGTGAAGTTTTAGAAATTATTTTCTAGAGTGTAAAAACACTCATTTCAAAATGGTTCTCTTTTTTATAAAGAAATCGCATTTCAGCCTAGTATATTTCAGGACGAATGGATAAGGATTGAGCAAGAGCTTGTGTGAGCAAATCCAATTTTTGGCAGCCAATGTCAGTTACGCGGTTTTGCAAAATGACGATACGCGGTTTTGTACTTTAAACGATGATATATGTATGCATATTGAGTTACAAGTTACAAACATACTTTCATTGTATAACTCATGGAATCGTCTCTGATATTGCGTCAACTCGGTGCGATCGGGTATGGCATCTAGACGTCTTTGTATGGCCACAATACCACGATTCTTTTTCGCTATCTGCAGCTTCAATTCCTGTATTTGTGCTTTCTCTTTGGAAACGGCAGCTTCTTGTTCCTCTGGCGTTTGTGTGTTGAAGGCCTCTAACTCGCTGAATGGCATGAAATTGACAGAAATATTGTAAAAATTCAAAGAAAATGAAATTAGTATATGAAAATTACAGTAATTAAAAAATCTATAAATGTGCTTGATGGAAAATCTAACCCTTTTCTTTTCTTCAACTTACTCAATCTCCTTTTGCAAGTTAGCCAAATCTTGCCGACAGAACTCTTTGAACTCCGACTCCTCTTTCTTTAGCTGATCATGCTGTTTCAGCATATCTTGCACTTTTGTAAGAAGCCTGTAACATTAGCAATTTGAAACAAATTCTTACTCATATAAGGGGTATACTCAAAGTCTTGCAATTCCTTGCACGTTGTACGGATTTCATGCTTACGCGGGGTTATAGAAAACTTAGAGAATAACCCCATTATTTCATTCAGTTTTCTTCGGTATACTCACTCTGGGTCAGCCTTCGCTTGGATGGCTTTGTACTGTTCAATTTCTGCTTCCAACTGCTGTTTTTGTTCTTCTAACTTTTGCAACTGCTGCTGTTGTTTCTTAAATTCTGTTTCTATTTCTTCATTCTCTTTGAGATTACGTTGAACTTTGCGTTCTAATGCTTCTTTCGAAGCTTCGAGCATTTTAATTTGACTATGTTCGGACAACTGTTTGGCATCCGTTTCCATTTCCTGTTGAAGTTCTGTGTAGTGTTTGTGCATTGCATTTCGTTCGTCGGTGTCGAGACGGTGCGTAGGCGAAGAAATGGCATCCTGTGCAGTAATAAAATAAATTTACATATCGTCGTTTAAAGTACAAAACCACGTATCAACAAAATGAAAAACCGAGTATCCAGGTATATAGTAGTGTATAGTATATTTCAGGACGAATGGATAAGGATTGAGCCAAGAGCTTGTGTGAGCAAATCCAATTTTTGGCAAAAAATGTGATGCGGTTTTGCAGAACGACGATACGCGGTTTTGTACTTTAAACGACTATATGCATATGAAAAAAAGAAATTTCCAATATTTTACCTCTTTTGCTATTGTTAAATATTTAAGCATTTGCTGAACATCAAACTGCAAATCAAAATATTAACATTTGCATACACAAAAGCCAACGAAATTATACAGGACCAGTCAATTGTTTGGATATACGAAATAAAACAAAATTTAAATAAGCAAATTATGGGAAATCATGTAAGCTTTGTGACATATTAAAAAGCAATTTAGTATATATACATAGGTTCGCAATTGACTTGTATACCTCATCTCCGCCGACAGCTCGATTTCTGGAATGGCTTTCACAAACCGCGCTCGCCGCTGCTGCGTTACCATATTCCAGCAATGTCATACGCACACGCGTTTTCTCGTCTTCGTTTCCAGTATCTTTTCGTTGGTATAGCCGCGTAGGGTTGTACAGTTCCTAGTAATAAACGAATGGAATGCAAATAATACTTCCTACATTTATAATATGCTGAAACAACTATCTTACTTGTATCCGCTTTATATGCGCCGACGCGTTTCTTATTTTTGCCAAATGGTCCTTGTCTGTTTTATATTGGTAGTGATTGTGGAACTGGCCAATAGCAAACCTCTTCAGTCGTTGCGCACGTTCCGTCCGATTTTCAACCTATAACAAATTTTTTCAGTTATTTAGATTTAAAACAACATACATGCATAATTTGTTAATACATACTGATTTCTTTACCAGCCATTGTATAACCGGGTGTATGCTAAGGAACTCCAGTCCTTGTATTTGATGTGGCTCTATCTGAAAAGGGCACTTCATTTGAGGCAACACAGATACGATTTTTTCAACAAGCGCGCTGTAAGTGGAAATTAATTAATTCATATGTATATGTAAGGTAGAGGAAGTATTGTAAAGAATGGAGGGCACAATGGAATACTAGGTCGCGGTGCAAATCTCACTTTATTATCTATGTATCTATATGTAGTGCATATAACAATTGTTTATGAACGCATTCAAATGGAAACAGTTTTTAGGTATTATAAATTTATTCGCTGATACGTACATTTTTTGCCCAATAGTTAGGTTTTCGTGAAACAACAAATCCACATCGACATCATAATCACAGCATTCGATGCACCATGTCATACCGCCAACAACTTTGTCGAAGGATGATAAGCCTTTAATACGCGCCCGATAATAGCCAGCGGCCACTAACAAATCGAATGTTTCCTGTTCTTTCGCTGTCGCATCCTCATCTTCACGCCGCTCCACCTATGCATTCAGAATATCCAATCGAAATGAGTAATTCAAGAAAATCCAATTTTCAATAACTCACCTGCACTTCCCGTCCTTCGGCATCGATGCGAGTGGCCAACTTCACGTTTGGCAAATGCTTTGAAAATATATCACGATTGGACGCCATCGTTGAACGCCCACTTTCATCACTTTTGATATAAGGCTTCTTAAATATTCGCTAGCTAATTTATCAAACAAACAATCTAGTGAAATACGCCGATTGGCAAAACGCAAAATGTTTTCGATAGCGCTGTCAAAGTAATCAGCTGGATTGCTGTGGTAAATAAAAAACAGCTGACCGTGGTAAAGAAAAAAGCTAAAATTTGGTTCTTTCCCGTACTCAGAGCTGGGATGCCAAAAAAGGCACAGAAATCTTCCCGTACTAAAATAAATGGGTTACCGTTGAAACACAATGGCCCGTAGTTATAGTCAAAATAAAGTCGACTCTAAAGTTAAAAGCAGCTTTTTGACATAACTTTCAATGGGATATCTCTCAAAAAACGTACTTTTAACTTTAGAGTCGACTTTATTTTGACTATAACTACGGGCCAATATGTACCGACGAACGCCCAAAAATTTCGCTCAGTAAAACACAACTACGGCGACAACGAATTCTGCTGCTTATGACAAGGTACAATTAACATTTTTACAAACAATAAAAAAAAATTCACCCGAAAATTTGTCATCCGCCCATAGTAAAACCATGGAAACCAAGAGTGAAAAGTGAACCGGGTCGGGGAAAATGAGACTTCTGATAAAGCTAATTATTAATTTTTAACCAAAACTAATACAGTATTTTTCAATTTCGATTTAAAAACTTGAGAATATTTAGCATATGACCATAACGGATCGTATTTTGCCGCTGCCGCCAACGGCGACGATAAAACACGATCTCACTGTTTGAAAACGAAGAAAAAACTTTAACACCTCAATTTAAAAAATGCATTATTTGTATCATTTTCAGTTTAAATGAAACTTTTTTCAAATTAAACGAAACCATTTTCAAACAAAGCGAAAACTTTTTTAAATTAAGTGAAACCTTTTTCAGGTCAAGCGAAACCATTTTCGATTTAAATGAAACCTTTTTCAGATTCAATGAAACTTTTATTCAAATTAAACGAAACTTTCTTTTAAGAATGTTTCATTTCAATTGAAAAAAGTCCAATTTAATTTGAATAAAGTTCTATTGAATCTGAAAAAGGTGTAATTTAATTTGAAAAAGGTTTCGCTTTATCTGAAAAAGGTTTCATTTAATTTGAAAATGGTTTCGTTTAACCTGAAAAAGGTTAAATATAATTTGAAAAAGATTCACTTAATTTGAAAATGGTTTCATTTAAACTGAAAATGCTATACTAACCCCCCTATTCTGCAATTTTTTCGTATTCGGATTTTGCTACGAATCGTAGAAATGGCATGTGCTTTCGAACTTTCGAAATTCGTAACAATTGCATGCTTAAAAACTAACGAGTAAGAAATTGACAGATTATTTGTATAATTTTGTACGGAAGCAATTGTGTGTCGGAAGCGAGATGAAAGATGTAAATCGATGTATGTTTGCAGGAAATATTAGTGGTGTTCTTTTACACCCTTATTCTGCAACTCTTTCGTATTCGGATATCGCTACGAATCGTAGAAATAGTATGTTGCAATCCGAATCGTATTTTCGAACTTTCGAAATTCGTAACAATGGCATGCCTAAAAACGAACGAGTCAGCTTTTTTGCGTATTTTTGTACGAAAACAATTATGTGCCGGAGGCGAAATAAAAGATGTAAATCGATGTGTGTTTGCAAGAAATATTGGTGGTGTTCATTTAAACAGATAAATTTGCCTTTCGCATATTCGTATATTTTTATCCACTGCTTCATATAAACAAGCCAAAAAGAATCTTTGTTGCCCCTTATCGAGAAACTTGGGTCCGGTTTAGTTATTTGTACAATGATTTTCGGTTGTTGTGTCCAAACGCATAGCCCGAATCCAAAAACTTTATAACTTACACGTGTAATCAAAGGATTCCTATTTTATTTAAGATAAATGTTTCAAATTTCCTACCACTAGCTTATTAATAAACTCGGTTTGCACTATGCACTTTTTTACAAATTTCGACGTGGGTTCTGCGCAAAAATATTGTGGACGGCGTAGCCGGAGTGATATGCACAAGAAATGTTGTATACCTTTGACATGTGGAAGCCCCTCTTCCCCGCAACACAGAAAGGTGAATTCTATTTAGTAAGGATTATAATCCCTAAGCGCGGCCGAAGGCAGAGGCAAGCGCAACAGGTGGTAGACCTAACAAAGTGCATGTTTTCAATGGCTTGGAAGAAGCTGTTATTGCATTAACTGGATTAGGAACCAGTTCTTCAGGCATAGGAGGAGTTCTGGCTCGTGGTTTAACAATTCAACCAGAAGCTGACATAGATGCGCCCATGGTTACTATGCCCGACAGCTCCGCTTACCTTTGTGAATCCATTGCTATAGCGCCCGCTTACTCTGCTACTATAATTGCAAATACATCAGAATGCATAATTTTCCTCAAAATATATAACATGAACCAATTTTACAATAAACAAGCACATGATGAGTGTTTTTTTAATTCCTTTCCAGTTTGTTTTCCTTCATTCAGCTATATTCGAAAAACAACTGATAGCTGGCAATGCTGCACATGTTTCCGCAAGGGTTGCAGCATGTGGAATCTTCGTTTTTCGTAGCGTAGCTACGAATTGCGAATTACGAAAATTCGGGTTTTTTTTTTGCCAAAAACTATCGATAGTGGCGACAGTTTTCAACTATCGATAGTATCGCAGCTCTATATTGTGAGTCGCTGCTTTGGCACCACACTTTCTAAAAAACAGCTGATTTGGAAAAACCTACGCTGCCACTGCCACTGCGTTATTGTATTTTGGGCTTTAAAACTTAACAAGAATTTTAGCGAGGGATTGTGGATTTTGGTTAAATAAATCATTTATTTGCAAGAGATTTTTATTCATTTTGAAGATAAATCTAATATGTAGCAAGTGAAGTAAAACGAAGTAAAATGAAGTGACGAAGTGACGACTTTCAAAGTGAAATGTAAAACTTCAATTGAAGTGACAGTGGCAGCACTAGCAGGTATCGGTTTTCGTTTCCGCCAAAAATCAATTCCGTCTCCTTTTTCTACCAAATATGTCTTAACATCTGTCAAATATCTGTTTGGACATTGTCTCGTTTTCTCATGTGGGCAACTTGCTGTCTTAACATATCACTTTCAGAATGGCATCCAGCCAATCAGATCGGGCTGTACCCAATGTAAATGGCGCGGTTAAATGAAAACTGAGTTGTCAAACTACGAAATGACAGCTGATGTTAAGACAGCGATGGTAAGGAATTCGGCGAGACAGATATGGTTTAACAGTGGAAATTTACGGTCTCCACTTGACATTTCTGTCTTACCACAGCTTTTTTAACAGAATCTGTAGAAGGTGGAGACGTGGGGTAAGAGCGTGTCAGACATGGCAATATTTCCTACTTTTCCACGCAATTCGCTGTCAAATTGAGGAAGAGGAATTTTATTTAGATGTGTGAACAGCCATAAAAATAAAAGAAATAAAGATTGCATAATGTGACTGCAACTCAAAGTGCGCAAATCGAATTCGGAAATAAAAAAAAAACCTATTAGGAAATACATTTTACATGCAAGGTGTGTCTGCTCCTGCAACTGCTTTCTGAAAATTCTCAATTTGACAGCTCTTTCGAAATATAGTGCATACGAAATATATAGCCACGTCTGACATGCTCTTTAGTTTGGAAAAGTAGAACTATTTTTAGCAACCCTGTGGGACTGCCTAACTATCAATTGCAACCCTGCCTTGAAACCCACTCATATTTTTCTTTCTACTTTGTGCTGATTTTTGTTTTTTACCTGCGATTTTTCTTGAATGAATTGGCGTCTAGCCGGTAAAACGTGGGTGCATGTGTGAAAGAAATTGTTCTGGAGACCTTAAAAAATATAAGATATATTACTGAAAAGGCTTTTTAAAGTAAAACAATCACAATGCCATACCTTTGTTTGTTACAAGATGGTAATGAGAGCCTGCCGCGTCTCATGGAGAAAGCACAGCAAAACGGCTACGCAGTTGTAGCGGCTCCCATAAATGCTACTGAAATACCTTTGGAGTTTCAGGAACCGCCAATGTGCGACCGGCAAACGGAGTTCACATACTCTGATCTCATCTTCCCGTCAGATCAATGGAATGGAAAAGTTATAAGCATGTTATCGGATACCATCGATTGCGAGGCCGAGGATCCGGTGATGCGTCGCAATGCAGAAGAGGTATTGAAACGGGACATTTCGTGGGCAGAACATTTACAATACGGTGGTTATACAATGCTACAACTAAAATCTGAGAGGAATCTCAATATGGCACGCATTGCGTCGAGTACTGTGAAGGGTAAGTGTGCATTGATCTATGTTTATTAGGGTGGTCCTTAAATGAAGGAAGCATATTTTTACATCCGATTTTCTAAGCCTCAACCACTGCTTCGATGCAACTATAGTCGAAGATATCACATATAAATTTTGGTCCTGATTGGGGACGGTAAAGTCGTGTCGCACAAAGAGCAAATTTCAGATTCCTCTATGGAGACTCGGAAAATTTAAATTCGTTTTTTTTTTTTCACCTAATACACAATCGATACTACTTTAGTCGAGCATATCATATAAATTTTGGCCCCCCCTGTGATCGTGGTATTACCGATTGAGGGGGCGATACTGAAAAAAATCGTTCATTTGATTTTTTATGGACCACCCTAATGTATACACATTTCGTTAGGATAGTGGAAAGGGCCTAACTCACATCGACGCTGAAATATAAGAAGCCATAACTAAAAATCCAAAATTCACTTTTTGATTGATTATGATGCATTTCATCGAACTACAAGTCCTGACATCGTTTTATGCAATACATTTATTTTTTGCGGTTTTTAAATACATCCTTTCCATACTATACTAACAATATGTAGATGGATTCCCTAACATTAACGGTTTCAGAGTTGCATATTCATATTTATGAATTTGTATAGGATTGCTGCTTGTACAAGTACCGTTATATAATTCAAAGGTGGCACAATCTACCTGGCGACGTGACATTGACGAGGAACAACTGGAACGCATTGAACAGCAAGACACCTGGCATTGGTGGAACAGCTTCCGGTGGGCTGCCGATTTCAATCCAAAAATAAAATTGGCCCTCGAGTTGAGTGAAAGTGATCGGCCATCATTGGAAGTGGTGCGCCGTTGGATAGGTGAGCCAGTGGAGGCAATTATAATACCCTCCACAATGTTTATTTGCAATCGCCAAAACTACCCAGTGCTCCCAAAAACTTGGCAGGAAATTTTGTCGTATTTTACGCGTGCACGCGTAAACATAATAATCTCTTCTGATGTAAATGATGTCAGTCTTAAACTCTATGCAGAGTATATGCTCCGGTTCATGGAAACTCATGGTGATTTTCACGAGCTACAAGCGTAAGTTGAGCTATTCATGTACATATGTATTCATTTGTTATAATTACATACATTTTTTGTATGGCAGTTTTGAAGATGTTCTGGAGGAGCCGCTACAACCCCTATATGACAATCTGGACTGTTATACGTATGAGGTATTCGAAAAAGATCCTGCAAAATATAAGCTATATCAGGAGGCCATTGAGCAAGCTTTGTTGGATCGTGTTCCCGAAAAGGAAAATAAGAATACATTGGTAACAAAATTTTTAATGAAATCAATAGTGACGATTTACCATGTTCCTTTTCCCACAGACCGTAATAATGGTACTGGGGGCTGGTCGTGGCCCACTTGTACGTTCGGCGCTTAATGCCGGAGAAAATACTGGTCGGAAAGTTCGCGTATATATTATTGAAAAGAATCCCAATGCTATACGTACACTGAATGCAATTGCTAAAAAGTTATGGAATAATAAAGGTATACATTTGTTGTCTATCTTAAATCAAAACCTCAACTCTTATGCTCCATAGATGTACACATTTTCTCCAAGGATATGCGAGAATTCTCACCACCTGAACCTGCCGACATTCTAGTTTCCGAGTTATTGGGCTCATTTGGCGATAACGAACTTTCACCAGAGTGCTTGGACTGCGCACAAAAGTTACTAAAACCTGATGGAATAAGTATTCCCTGTAAATCTACCTCTTATATCAACCCGATAATGTCTTCAAAGCTGCTGAACGGCGTGCGGCAAGTGATACGGCACGAGACATTTGGTCGCCAGAAACAGGCCACGTATCATACACATGCTGAAAGCGGATTTGTTGTGTTACTCAAAAATATTTACAATATTGGTTTGCCACAACCTTTGTTCGAATTTATTCATCCCAATCCCCAACAGCCAATCGACAACAGCCGCTATAAAGCGTTGCGTTTCGATGTAGAAATGGATTGTGTACTCACCGGTATAGCAGGGTACTTTGACACTGTACTTTATAAGGATATTAAGCTGAGCATTAATCCGCAAACGCACACGCCAGGCATGTTCTCTTGGTTTCCGATGTATTTTCCCTTTGCGGTAATATATTTTGATATACCTGTATGTTTTGAGTATTTTCTTACAAAAAATATGTGTAATAAATTTGCAGGATCCTATGGATGTAAAGAGAGGGCAAACTATTGAAATTCATTTTTGGCGTTGCGTTACAAAGCAGAAAATCTGGTATGAATGGTGTTTGGCTTCGCCGTTCCGCACCCACATACACAATCATGGCGGACGTTCATGTCCAATATACTGTACGTAAACTGATAAGTTGGTGCGAGTAGTTTCTATATATTACTATTCTAAGCAATATCTAATTAGAATTACATTATTAACACGCTGTGCTACTTGACAAATTTAAAATAATAATTTGTAGTTTTTATGTTCCAAGACGATTAAAGAATTGTATGTACATAAGCAATGTATATAATATTTCGTATTGTAAAGTCAACGGGTTTAGAGATGACAAGTGTTTGTCAATTTGGGTGTTAATTAAGCAGAATTTCCCATTAATACCTTAATTATTTACGTTTAAATGGTTGGCTATTTATAGTGTTGATATCCACACATTTTTTTATGTTTATGTTTAATTTGTTTAAGCTCTATTTGGTAACTTTTTGTCGAAGGCTTTTTTAGAAGTCTTGCAGTAAATGACAAAAAAAAATTTATTTGACCTTTATTAGGTCTAACAGCATTTTGCTGGGAAATTATTAAAACTACTTATGTATATTGAAGTGTATTGTCTATGGGCTTTTTAGAAGCCAATTAATATAACTTCTGGCAAATATTAATTATACATACTGTGTATTGAAGCCATGGCATTTTTGCGTAGCTATTAATGGAAGCAAATATATTTAAAACAATTGACTACATACATGCCTTTCGAAATATTATATCCTGCTGATGTAAAAAATAAGACAAATTTGTTCAAGAAAAATTGTAAAACGACACTTTGTTAGTAAGTTTAATACCAATAAATGCCAAGTTAAGAATTTGTCGTCTAACGTAAAAAAAAAGTTTCCGCTGGTTGGTAAACGTTTAGATACGAACATATTGAAAAGACGTTGGACGTGCAGCGTTTTCAAAACAAGTAACGAAATCATTTTGCTGTTTAAAGTGCGACATTCAGCTCTTAATTCTCACATAAGCAGGTCTGTCACAGAATCCACACGTTCTTAGCAATTCCGATACAGTGACCGCATTTTCGTAGATTTCACGAAAAATCTATGATAGCCCCCTGTTCTGTTATCTGTTCTGTATTGGGATTCGAAAGGCGACATGGACAAACAAAATCATTGTCAAGTATTCGAATCCGAATGATTTGCTTTTCGAATCACGATACATAGTAGACTCACTGCTTACATCAATGGCCAAGAACGCACGATCAGTCGATGGCGTTCTGCTGAAAAAATAAGTTTGCTAATTAAAGTTTAAGCGACAGGAAAAAAAATTACGTTGCCAATATAGCAACTCAGTTGTTGTTGTTGTAGCGGCTAACACAACCCCGCCCAGATGGGCTAGTCCCTCAATCGTTGTGGTCAAGCTCAACTAACGGGAGACCTAGGAAGCGAGCAGCTTCGATGGGGTTTGTCCATAGAAGCAGATGCGTTAATTGAGTGGGGTTTAGTGGCACTCGTTGGGAACATCTGCATCTAATATTCCCAGCACGAGTTTAACCTGCTGCAGTAGCCAGAGCGAAGGTGGGGTATTGTGGTCCGAGTCTCCCGAGGCAGTCGAAGCTCCGTTTCGTCCACGTCTGATGGTTGTGTAGGTCTGTACTGACCCCCTGTGAATGCCGTTTATGGCCTGTCGGGTCCGGAGGCTGCTATCTGGACTTCATCCGTCAAGCGACCACACCGGCGCTGCGTAGTTTAGAATTGACCGGCTTTAGAATCGACCGGACCTATTTGCGGCTCTGTACTTTATTGTCAATTCGGTTGTGTGCGCCGAGGAGAGCAGACTATCGAAAGTTACTTCGAGAATTTTCGGAGTATCCACGGTCGGAATTTGTACGCCATCGACGTAAATTCCCAGCTGTAGTCTGTCCTCCTTCGTCCAGGTGGTAAAAAGGGTTGCCGAGGATTTTGTAGAGCAAAGGGTTTAGGCTCCTTGTAGTGAAGAAGCGAAGAAAGTTCGGAGAGGAAAGTAAAAAATTAAATAGCAGCGAGGAAAGGGCACCACCCTGTGGAGCCCCCTGTTTAATTCTCGCTTTGCTGGTTTTGTCTCTAAAATGACTGACGAATGTCGGACGGCTTAGATAATTCGCCGACCACCGTTTGAGTCCTCGTGGGAGAGAGAAAGCCTCAAGTCTCTATTAGCGTGGAGTGACTGGCGGTGTCACACGCCTTTGACAGATCCAACGCTGCTAGGACTGACCTCACAGGGGCGGTTTCGGTTTAGGCCGCGTGTTATCTGAGTGTTTATGGCGTTAAGTGCTGTTATTGTGCTGTCCAATTTTTGATGAAAGGGGGCTAATAGGGGAAATTTCCGAGTCGGTCGAAAAATCGATGTTAAGAATTTCAATTACACTCTTGGTATTGTGATTATACTTCCGGAAAAAAGAGGCCTAAGTGTACAGTGTTATGGGGTGCACTCATGGGCGTAGCCAGGTAGGGGAGGGGGGTACTCGAGCCCCCCCTAACTTTCCTTATATATATATATAAAATAGTACCCTGAAATGCCAGCTTAATAGGGTCGAGCCGCCCCCCCAAAATTTCATTCTGGCTACGCCGATGGGTGCACTCTACAATTTGAGTTATGAAGAATTTTTTAGACCGAAGTTTAGTAAAACTTCAAACTTGCACTGTATTATACTCAAATTTAATGGGCTACAAAACTGCATACTCAAAAAAATTCTAAACAAAATTTAAAAAATTTGTAAATTTGTAATTTACTCATTTTACTCAGCTTCGGTGTAAAAAAAAATCATAACTCAAATTATTGTAGAGTGCACCCCGAAATACTATACTTAAATATTGCGCAATACTCAGAGCTACCATTGTGATTTTTTGTGTGTGTATGTATGATTTTATCGATAAAAACTCTTTAATTGCGTACGCATGTTCACTTTGAGCAAATTTTGAGCGCTGGTTGGGAAAATCTTCGGTAGATTGGTCAAATCGCCAAAATTAGGGCCCAATTGGGAGAAACTTGTGGCTCTAATCGGGCAACCTCAAACACTTTCCAGCAAGGAAACTTTATCATAATGGGCAACAATTTTTGTGCCCTCAACTGGCACGAAAATCTGCTAGCATCATATAAGTGCATTTTCAGAAAAAACATCATAGCTCGAAAACGACGAATTTTAGCATATTGCTACTCATACTGAAAATAGTTTATACTCTTCCCTAATAGACAAAAAAGTTTGAGAAAAAAATATGGCCATTTAAAAAAAAATCAATTAAAACAATTTTTTATAAACAGTAATTAGTTATTAATAAACAATTACTGATGTTTAGTTCACTAGATCGATAGTAGATGATTATCTGCAATTTAAAAAAAAACAAAAAAAAAATCGTTAAAATCCAAAAAAAGTTGCTATTAAGAGAGGGAAAAAGAAACGTTCGTACTCAAAAAGAAAAAAATTCATTATTCGAAAAATTCGAATTTCTGAGCAAAAAGAAAAAATACGTGTCTCCTTAAATTGTTCAGGGAACAATCGCTGATCGCAAACTTACAATTCAGTTTTCCTCGGCCTGGGTGATTTGAGATGGAAAGACCCTAATATAAATTTAATGTTAAATAATATAAATTTTTGCATTCGCGTAAATTGTAAATGGATAAGCCCTTCTAGAAGGCATGCAAGGAAGCACTTTTTTCAGCCCTTTATGGGTAGGCCTCTTAGAATGGCTTGTGCACAAGTGCGATCCAGTATAAAAAGTTGAGAGCATTTAAGTCTCGCTGTCATCCCGTTTCTGTCCGGATGTGTGACAAGTGCGAAGTTTTGTCCAATGCCAATATTGGGCAGCCGTCAGCTCATAACTCTTCTTGGTGGCTGAAAAAGCTTCCGAGATGTTAATCATTAGTGAGATGGCTTCCTGTTTTGATCTCAAAAGAGAACTGAAGACTTTTGACCACTCAGATGCCTCGCCGTTTAGCGTGTTTGTCCCTATTGGTATCCTCACTACTGAAAAAGGAACGCAATCGGTCACAAGACTTCTCTTTGTTTACTGGTTTCTCGTGATACATTGATGGAACGACTGTCCCTGACTACCACATGGCCAGATATGATGTCCTGGGCGTCCTACGACCCACCAAAGCTCTCAGCAATGAGCAAAGAACTACCTGACCTGTTGGGGTTCTTCTGAAAGGATTGCCTTTCCCTTCAAAAGGTTCTGTCCCAGTTGAAATGACCCGGGCTCAAAGAAGACCGTCGAACACTTCCTGTGCGAGTATCCATCCCTCGGAAGGATGAGGCTAAATACACTCGGTGGTAGTTTGCACGTGTTGTGGAATCAAAATGTCAAACCTGCTAATTGATAGTCATCAGGGTGACAAACCACTTAAACCAACCTTCTCTTCTAACCCCCTCGGACCGCAGGATTTTGGAAGCTTTTACCTTTCAGATGCAACAAGCCATCAGATTCACCGCTAATGAAAGTAGCAGAAAAACGGAAAAATCGCATATGCGGAAAATGCTCTACGGATCATTTTGAGCAACTTTGCTTAAGAAACTATGGGTGTAAAACCAATTTCGAGCCAGCGAATTTTAAGGAGAAGTTTCATATCAGGTAATACAAGATTTTGTGGGAAAAACTTAAACAAATAGCTAATCTATTAGTGTAAGGGTACAAAAAGAAGTTTATATTTTTTAATACATAAATGATCAGAATTGAAAAAGAAATCGATTAAGCGGTGGCTGCCTGTCCGTCCGTCTGTGCACGCGATAACTTGATTAAAAATTTAGATATTTTAACACAATTTGGTATGTGTCCTTTTTAGCGCCGGACGGATGGTATAGAAAAAAGGCAAAATCGGACAATAACCACGCCTACTTTCCATATAACGGTAGTTTTCAGAAATACGAAAACTGCGATATTTTAGTAACTACTCATTCTTATTAACTCAAAATTAATTATTAAATGATTTATAAACGACAAATAATAATATTATAAATTTTTGGAAAATAGGCGTAGCCAGGTCTACTTATGATTACATGTGTTTATCTTGGTAACCGATGCACCACTTTCTTCCAAACTTGGCACAGTTGTTGACCTTGGTACAACATACCAAACGACTGAAAATTTTTAAAATCAGTTCATATCCACGTCCACATCCCGTATAACAGTTATTTAGAAAAATACGAAATCTTCGATAAATCAATAAATACTGTAGCTAGTTTACCAAAAATTAATGTTTGCAATAACTCTTTAGCAAAAAATACATTTATGATAAAATTTTGGAAAATGGGCCTGGCACCGCCCACTCATGACCACATCTGAATCTCGGTAACCGTTCGATCAATTTGTACCAAACTCGGTATGATTATTGTGCTTGCCACATAAAAGCATAACATTGAAAATTATTGAATCGAACTAAAATTACGCCTTGCATGGTTTCAGCAAAAAAAAAAATGCTGCTATAGCAGCTTCGCCTTGAAATTTGGGCGATTTTCAGCGAGCCTATAGACTATGTAGTCGGGCTATTGTTGAATCCATTGTAGTACGATTGTCGTGACAGTGCCCACTTTAGAAGGCTTTAAAAATTGAATGTGTTTTGACCTTGCATACTACATTGACACACTGAAAATTCGCTTCTGCTAATGAAAACAAGAATAAATTTCGTACATATATTTTTTTATTATTTTTTATATCTTTTCATATATGTATTGTATATGTACGTATGTACATACATACATATGTACATATATAACTACTGACTTTTTCGTTTTTTATTGTATGATTTCTCATTTTCATAGTACTACAATCTTTGAATCCTCTTGACGCAGAGTTAAATTTCCGCGCATGCGTGTGTGTGTGTTTGTATGAATTGTGTTTATAAGCAAATTATTTTTATACTTATTTTAGTCAAACTTTTTGAATGAATGCATTTGGAGAAACTCGTAGTAATTTTTAACTTTTTTCATCATTACAATTATTATATAGCAAAAAAAACATTGTGCAAAACACTTCGCAGCTAAAGTGACGCAGCAACGGGTGTTCCAAATACTGTGCCACACAATCTCTTTCCTGTTCGCAAATTTTCTTATTTCACTAAATATTCAATGGCATAGTACAACGTGGCGCTGAGTAAATTTATTTGAAAGCACATTGCATCTTAACGCTGCTGGCATAATTTGGTATAAGTATAATTTGCATAAATATCCACTTTGTTTGTTGAAACTACTTTAAATTTTTATTTATTTTTATTTTATTTTTCATTTAAATGTATGATCAATATTATAATTTCCCTTACTGAACTTACGAATATAATAAAGTGCAGAATTTGCGAATTTAAAGCAGAGCGTGAGCACCGTTTTATTTAATGCGGTCGCTACTTTTACTATATTTACTTTTATAGTTACACCTTTTTTTGTGAAAAATGTCGATAGTTTTGCTCAACATACTTTCATACCTTTTTTATGATTTAGCGGTTATATAAAAAAATTCTGCAGATTCATACTTTTGAAAAACTTTAATGACTTCATATTTTTTCAGTATTGTGTTCATTAGGTTCACAATAAAAATATTGTTTCAATATTTCCACTTACTGCATTTAAATTTTTTTCTCTTTCACAAATGGTACAAAACCTGAAGACTTTAAATTTGCAATTCACCGTATTAAAAAAATAAAATAAGCATAGTTGTCCAGTAAGAAAAACATGGTGAATGCTTGAATGAAAAAAGCTTAGTTTACAATATAAGTACGTGTGTAAGTGTAACGACACCCATTATTAATGAGACATTCAGGTAGGTTCTGCAACTCACTTCCGAGTGAGTTTCAACTCATGCCAATTTTAATTAAACGAACTTAGCTCGAATTCACACGAAACTGAATTACAGAAGCGTTTCAATAATAGCTAGTTGTAATTAGTTGCTATTAAAATGAATATATTTATTACTTTTAGAAGTCAAGGCAATCATGTATGAATGGATGTATTTCGAGTTTACATGTAAAGCTGAGAAACTGCGCCTACAAAAACAATTTTTCAGCAGCTGAGAGTTTAGACTTTCCAAAAACCGTAAATTTTTGAATGAATAATTAAAAAAATATTCTATGTATGTATTTAAGTATATTGCTATGCAACCAAAGATACCTTTTAAAGTCTTATTAGAATATAAAATCGTTACAATTGAACTGAGTTTTCACGAACACACAACGCCAGCCCTTTTAGTTGCTATTAAAAGTGGATAAAAATATGTTTAGAAGTAACTTAGTACATATGTATTTACATGTGTATTAGTAAATGAATGGCCGAAGAGTAACTTCAAATCAATTACAAGTAAATATTGGAAATTGAAAGTTCACTGTATTTGAGCACGGTTTCAAAAGGCACAAATTCTTAGTACATTCAGCACTGCATTCATTAGCAAAATACATATCCATGGAATTTCGCGCCAGGCAAAATTATGCTTTTGCTGTCCAAATATGACATTCTTTCTCAAGGATAAAAAAAAACAAAAATAGAAATACCTCATTAAAGGTAAGACTAATGCTAAAAACCCTCAAAAACAAAGAAAGATTAAAACATTAGCAAGAAACAGAAATAAAAAAAATAAAGAAAACAAGATAATGCAGAACGTAAGAACTATATGACCACATCCCAAACCAGAGTTCAAAAGCTTGGTTACCAAATTCTCTATGCCCAAAATATAACAAATAAAAAATCATAGAAAACATTGAAAACATACCTTCTTTTCGTGTAGCAACCAAAAGTGACTTTCGCACATTCTTTTCATTTTTCACAAGTATGTTGTATTTTATATAGCTTGTTTTTAGTTTTTTTTGGTTTTTTTTTTCATTTAAATTTTCTTCATATTCTGTATGGTTTAAAATTATATTTTATATCATTAGTTTTCTTGTATTACAATTCATTATTATGGTTTTCATGTAAAATAAATAATTATTTTGTTTTCTCTAAATAGAAATGTTTAATCATTTTTATATGCTTCTACATTCCTATAATTGTTGCTAAGCATTTGGCTCGCTTCAATGCATTTCAACTTTTCTAATCCCTTCTCTTTTCCAAATCCGCCACGGCACGCATGCTACTCCGCCGCAAATTCTTAAAAACTTATCCCTCCCTTCCACCTCTCAAACATCTTCTATCCTCTCGCACTTTATTTCTGGCTTGCATCATTCATTGGAAAATTGCAAATGGTTTTACTTTAAAATGTAGTAGTATTTGCAAATACATTAATCGCTTTATGAGTTAACAGCACTTGCCTGCGGCAATTGGCCGCCAATTGCATTGCCGCCGCCACCGCGAATGGCAATGTTGCCCTGTCCGGCGCGTATGGGCTTGGCGATTTGTGCCTGGGGACCACGGCGTCCGAGATGCTTTTGCCGCACCGCTTCCTTGATGCGATCCACTTCGTATTGGTAACGTTTGCGGTCGCGCATCGCACCTTCTTTCGCCTCCTTCAACGCCGATTCTAACGCCTTGACACGCTCCATGGTGGTGCGCAGACGCTTCTCCAGTTTTGGCAGTTCACAGCGCAAATCAGCATTGTCACGCACCAATTGCTTATGCACCTTTGTCAACTGGTCGAGATTGTTTTCGAGGAAGGAGATTTTCTGTTTTTGTGCCAAAGAGCAGCCATCCTCTTCGTTGTCTTCGTTGATCACGGTCTTCTTGATGCGCGCCTGCAGTGAAATGAGAAAATGAGTAGTTACACTTTGTATGAATTTGGGTGATTT
>NW_023460927.1:0-30626 GCF_013731165.1 Rhagoletis pomonella | reverse complement strand
CCTTTTTTATAGGTTTCTAGGTCCTAAAAATCCGTTCCCTGGTTATAACTTTCTTGTAGTTATAGTATATAAAAAAGTAGTATTGTTGTAGAATTTAAAACAAAATTTTACTGCGGATAAAAATCGTCAGATTACCAGTATTCGACCATAATTTAACTGTAATAAACGCTTTCGATTGAAAAACGTATTACCTATGTTTTATCTGAGTTACGCTTTTTTTGCAAATGTTCAGTGGCCCAAATTATGCAAAAAACAAACTCCTTTACAAACGTAATTTTCATTTTCTAAAATAGTGTTTTTATACGAGTAGTATAACGATGGATTTCAATGTGCATACATCATGAAATTTTTGTACAAAATTCCTTAGGCCGATATTTTCGTAACTCGGCGACGGCGCGTGAGAAATGACAAAAAATGGCGGCGGCGTGGCTCGGCGGCGTATGCCTCTAATATGTATGCGGCTTAAAGGAAAAGTGAGCGCGTAAAACGTTTGCTTGTTTGTTTATTCCCTGAACCGTCCCTGTTTTGACAAGGCACTTCATTTTAATAATCTATCACTAATTTGGTTTCAGAAGTGACAGCACTACTTCATTCCTCTGTAGGGAAATGAACTACTGCGGAACTGGTTCTGTTCTAGTGCGTTTGGAACTATGTATGACCAGTACGCTTAAATTCTCTTTTGTATGCTATCGACTGGCAAATGTAACATTGCGATGTCCGAGGAAGTGTCAATTGTCCCCCGTTGCATCCCTTTGGCTCTAGTTCCGAACCAGTTCCAAATTCGACAAATGAGATCTAGTTCGCTCTGCATTCATGTTACATATGTATATACGTCAGTGTACGAAAATAAACTATATTGTACGTTACTTTTTCGTTTCGTTTATTACTTTAAAAGTTCGGTACAATACGAAACAAAACGGCTGAGTTCACTTTGGCGATAGTACACTACAGTAGTTTAGTAGTTACAGACGAAATGAATCGTGCAGGGAAAATATATTTATGTATGTACATATATGCAATAAACAAATACAAAACGAATGGCTGCAATGAATAAAAAAATAAAAATGTTTTTTAATTGAATTGGATATGAAAATTTACAGAAAAAATTATTTTTCACGTAATTGAAACGTTTGCATACATATAAAACGTACCCTATGGTACAATTGTCACAAACGAAAAGCAAACGTTTCTCGTTGGGGAAAATGACAGTGAATCTTACAATTTGTTTCTGACTATTTACAAAACTGTACAAAACCACAAATGATATGATGATCGATGAGCAAAATCATCTATTGTGTAAAAGCTAGTGAATTCGATGCGTGTGTGAAAATTACTCGATAGGGATCAAGGTTTATTAAACAAGTTGTGATTGACAACTCAGTGCGGCTTACTTTTAAAGTACTAATTCCGGAAACGTAATGTATAGCAATCGAAAAAATAATCAGTAAAACAACCTTTTTCACATTCCCAGGGGGAAGTCCTAAGAAAAGTGGGACATTTAATTTTGCATTACCTTGTATCGAAAAATAAATATGTTTTTATATGAAATTTTTGAAACTTTTTGAATACATTAGAATGCTGATTACATAGTTAGCAGTAGCGTAATCGAGAACTCATAAGAAATACATTATATTATTTATCACGCACGTAATGCATTACTACTTTTCCGACTGGGATAGTATCAAAAAATATAAACACGATTCAAAATTATTATTTTTTTCTTCAATTTGACTATAAGTTCTTATGAGAGCAATGTCAAATTCAATCACACTTTGTTAAATACATTTTGGTAGGAAAATAAGTGGAGGTATTCTTTAGCTGCAATTATCACTATCACAATGTAGGAACAACTCAGAGAGGAGTTGGAAGCAAGTAACTGTGAATGGCGTAGCTGGTGGACTGGTGAGGGTTCCTTTTTTGAATCGCGGCTCACCCGGTAAGGAGTAAACAACAAATTACAAAACTGTAAGCCTCCAGAGGGTGTGGGTTTAAGATTAAATTGCAGGAAAGCATAACGACGCTGGCGAATTTTAAAATGAAAATTCTACAATATTGTAAATTATATGAACATATCACTAGCTTAGATTGAAAAATTGCGAGTCTAGTTTTTCAAATTTTACAAAAGATAAAAACTTTTTAAACTCATTTTCTTAAATAAATTGTTTTGCAAAAAATTTAATACAAGCTTACGTGTACTCCAAGCTTAAACTACTCTAACCGAATCAAGTTCGACAAAGTTGACTAAAAATGTTTGTATTCTTTGCGAATGGAAAAGGCTCGAAATAAAAACAATAAAATTCAAAATATATAGGCTGTATTTCTTTATTCTTTCTGAACGTTTGGAATAAACTTTTTTGTTTACTTATTCTTTAGAACGTTCTTGATGATATGTAAACGTATATTTCAATGGCATTCTGTTTATTCTGGTTGTGAATTGGGTTTATCCGGAATGTATAAAGAAACGCAGCCATAATTTTAGAAAACTGGACTTGACAACTAACTCTTAGCTAGCTATCGCTAGTAAGCTCTCTAAAAATTCTCTCTAAAAACTCTAAGCTAGCTATCGCTAGTACATACTTTCAACCAGGGTCGGAAATAAATCATTATTTTTTAATTTTAACCAAAAAAATTAACAAGTTGTAATCGTCGCAAAACAATTTTAACTATACTCACGTGTTTCTGTTCCTACGTCCTGCTTTAATTTGCAATGATTTTTATTTTTCGAGTTTAACCAATAGAGATTAAAAGTAATAATTAATAGATATTTAGGTTTTATTTCTTTGCTCGACGGAAATAATTATTATTTGATTTTTATTTTTTTCGATAAAAAGTAATGATTATTATAAGATTTTTATTTATTCGCTCAAAGATAATAATTATTATTTAGTTTAATTTTTTCATTTAAGAATAATGGCATTTAACAAACTCCAAAAATATACCAGCGTGATTTCTGACGTATCCTTTTCAGAGGTAGCCGCACCCTAATAAAAGGAATAAGTTCCAAACTTTTCAGGTCAAAATTTCAGTAAGGTGCGTCTGTATGGCCTTTTCAATTTTATAAATTATCATTATTTTTAAGTGGAAAAATAAAACTATGAGCGAAAAAAAAAAAAAATCATAAGATAATGATTAAATGCTGATTTAAATTATTTTACTCATAATGATTACCGTCGCTGCTTTTAAAATCGAAAATAAAATAGTTTTGTGAAAGTATGTACCACATTTCGCTGCTTTTGGTCTGGTGCGGAACTAATTACTATCGGACTGGTTCGTATTTGGCGAAAAAGAGCTAGCACTAAACTAGTTAAGCATAACTTAAAAAATTTTAATGTAACAGTCCGCTTTTGAAACATTTATAACTCCTTAACAACAGAAGGTACAATATATTTTAGGTATATATTAAATATTGCCCCATATTAATGCTTTCAGATGCAAGAAGAAAAACTATCCGAAAGTTGTATTCTAGCAAGTTTTAGAGGTATTTGAAAAGCACTGTAAGCCAAAACGTATTGTACCAGTACGAGTTTTGGGCCATATGATAATTTTCTTTAATTTATAGTCAGAAGAATCAGCACGAATATAATTGAGTAGTCCACTTGCAAACAGCGTTATGTGATTTTATAATAGAAAGCCATAAATTTGAAAAAAACGACTACGACAACAAGTAACATTTAAATTGAATCTTTTTTATTATTACTTGAAAAGTTGGATAAATAAGAGCCTTATAAAATTATAACATAACATACCATGACATAAGATAACATTAACAGTATATACGACCTAAAGCAGTTTTATAGGTTCATCAGAAGATGGATACTTTTGAAAGTTTATAAATAAGTATGATAGCGAGTTTTGGAAGAAGAGTTAACATATTATGCTATTTTTTCAGAATATAAAAAGATTTTGCACTGTGCTGTTAGTGGACATGAAACTACTTTAAATAGTGGTACGTAACCCACCAAAAACTAAAAATCGAAAAAATTTTACATAGCGCACTTTGCAAGTGGACTACTAAATTGTAATTGGGAATATAATTGTAATATAATTGTAATATTTATAATAAATGCCTTAACGAAGGGGCAATTACATTGTAAAAAAAATAATAACAAGTTATGGTTCTGATATTTGGGCCCCTTAAGAAGCTCGGGCCCGGGGGGATTCACCTCTCTTCCCCCTCCCTCTCGACGGGCCTGATCAGAGCTAATACAAGATTGCACAAAGAGAAGACGAGAATAAGAGGAAATGCCGAACAAAAGAATTTAGCTTCCCATTTTGCAAACAAAATATGGTATACTATATGTATTCATGACTTTGACGTAAACCTCTCGACAGCAGAACCACAGATCATATTCCTAAAAGTAAAACTAAATTTAGGAATATGTACAAATAGAAATGCTCAAAGTACAAGCTCAAAAAAAGTAATTGACGCGGTGTTTTCAAGATATTTTACCGCCCTTGATTCACAAGTATACAAAAGTATCATATTTTATAAATCATACCGATAATTTCACGTATTAAAAGGATTAAAAATGGAAATGAATAAAAAAAAATTAATCAGCGAAATGAATAAACTTAAATAAAATTAATGTTTCATTTCTAACCTAACCTACATGTGCATGTATGTAACTAAATCGCCTAATAATAGGTTTACATAGAAAAAGATTATCCTCATTTTCGAGCTTAAATCCCTAATCTGTCATTAGAAAAAGAGATTAGCCATATAAAATTATAATTATAAAATTATCTTAGATTAAACCGATAACTTTTTTGCGTATACTTGCGAAGAAGAGGGGGAATGTCAAATGCAAAAGCCAACAAAAATTGACGCTTGCAAGGAAAATAAGTTTGTAAATGTGTTTTTAATAAAATATTAAGTTAAAATATATTTCAATGTCATATATGTGCTGATTTGTTTATTCCGGGCACGAAAGGTGGTTTTTTGCGTTCCTCAAGCTCTGGGCACTTCTGGCACGTGTTGATACATTTTTGACACACGCGAGAGAGTAACTTATTTTTACGCTCTAATTGCCGGAGAAGCCCAGATACGGTTGCCAGACGTACTGATTTTATCAGTACAGTACTGATGTTTCAACTCTTGTACTGATCTTATTCATTTCTTCAATCAGTACGCTAATGTCCTGATTTTTCAAAATTTGTACTGATTTGTACTGAATTTTCTATTCAAACAAAATACTTTAGTATTTTCTTAAGGTTTTTACATAACGTTGGAACTTCCTTAAACTACACTGTAAAAAATAAGAAGAAAATAATTTAATTATAGTTGACATGTTTTAGATAATGTTTGATATGCCCAAGAAATTAATACAACAAAAAGATGAATCGTTTTATGGGCATATCGCCGAGTCGTTACGTACCAGTTGCGATAATATGATGGAGCTTAAATTATTTAAAAAGAAGGCTTAAATTTTTCTCGAGTGTTTTTAATTATCTCGAAAATAACTTTCAGTTTAATAACAATAAATTTCAATATTCGAATGGCTTTTGCCTATTACTTACAACTCCTTTTTCTCAATTTACTGACTCTGTAAAAGAGTTTTGCATACAAGACTCTTAGATACTCTTTGTTCGGGACGGGGTGAAATTGGGGCCGAGAATTCCTCTTGAATTCCGCGGCAAACGAGGGTCGAGGAGGTGCCGAATCCATAAAGTCCTTCGAGGTTGAATTAAACCGCAAAAAATTCGCTCAAAAATTAAATGAAACACTTCACACCTTTCGCTATTATATGTATATATATATATGAGTGCCTAACGGACACTTTATTATATATATCTATGTGTATATAAAAAATTGCTGTAATAAAAATATAAAAATAAATTGATGATTAGAGGATCTTACTTGTTGATTGCTCGGAGTTCTCTTCCAAAGTGGCAGAGTGTTGGGCTATCGCAGAAGGCGAAACCTAACATCCGAGGCGGGTAACAGGACTCGAGAAAAAGGAACTCGAGTAACGAGTAGCTGTTCCCGCTTAGATCACAGCGACATCTACAAGTGAAATTCTTTACTTCATAAACATACTTAAGCTGAAGGGGGCTAGCGTAAACACCTAATAAGGGTTTTGTTTGACATAATAAATAAAATTTACATTGAATATAGTTTGTATATATATTAACTGAAGGTTAAATATATTAAATAAAGTTATTTTTCTATACACTTTTTCCACGACTTTTTATTACGATAGTACCTTTTTTGTCGTCGTTGTTTATAATTCGTATAAATTGTAAATTCCCCCGTTGCGTTGTTTTATCAATTTTATGACGTCGTTGTCGGTAATTTGCGAAAATAGTAATTTACCCCGAGGTTCAGTGGTACAATTTTTTATTTATTTATTTTTATTTATTTATTTATTTAGTCTACAGAAAAATGTTTTCTTACAGACAGTTGAGATAAAAAGATTTAGAATATTTAAGTATGTGTGATACATTACAGAGTGAAATAATTATAAATATTAACTTGTAAAGATAACAATGATATTCAATAGCAATTTGGGTAGCTGGCGAGGCCTTGTCTCCAGTCTACTTTTGTGTGCGGCGGGCGGAAAGACCTAGTTTCCGCTCCGCCCTGTTTACAGGCCGTTGATCATGGTCGGAAAGGCCGAGCTTCCGATCCATGTTCCCGTAGTCGTTACTTTGTAAGTGAGGCAGGCGGAAAGTCCTAGTTTCCGCTCCACGCTATAGACGAACTGTTGGGCGAGGTCGGAAAGGCCGAGTTTCCGATCCCTGCTCCTATTGTCCTACGCGGTCGCGGAAATATACGAAGCCGTTACAATTGTACTAAGCAGTCATAGATATTGTGTAATTTTATCGTTCACGGTTGCAGATATTAGTTTATTTAGTTAACTTGTTGAGCAATGTTTTCTTTATTACAAAAAGCGATTCAGATATGTCGATGCAATCATAATGCTTGTTAAAATCTTGGCATAAGCACCGAAAAGCATCATGCATTTCAAAGTTTGATTTACAAATACTCAACACAATAGGTTTAAAATGTCTCGTGGGTCTTGTAGGAATACAAAAATTTATCTCACTCAGTAAAAAGGGACTACTGACCATCCCGTTCATTAATTTAATTAAAAAAAGAACACCAAGCATCTCTCTACGACTCTGAAGCGTCGGCAAATCTATAAGCTTCAGGCGATCCTTGTAGGGTGGGAGATTTTTAGACGAGTCCCAACATAAATTTTTGAGGGCAAATAACAGGAACTGTTTCTGCACTGATTCGAGCCTGTCACTATGAATTTGATAGCTAGGATTCCATACTATAGACGCATACTCCAAAATCGGTCTAACTAGAGAGGTAAAGAGAACTTTAGTGACATAAGGATCGTTGAACTCCTTGGCCCAGCGCTTAAGAAAAGCCAACAATCCTCTAGCCCTAATCACGCAGGAGTTTATGTGAGACTTGAATTTTAGTTTCGGATCCATAGTTACACCTAGGTCAATGAAATTGGTCACTTGCTCAACATTGTGGTCAGATATCATATACGAATTTGGATAGAACGATTTTCTAGAGAAGGTCATGAATTTACACTTTTTCAAATTTAGTGACATGGAATTTGCTTCACACCATTCGAAAATGCAGGTTAGGTCAGCTTGCAAATGCTCCCTATCTTCTGCAGTACTAATGTACTTAAAGAGCTTAACATCATCAGCGTACATTAAGCATTTCGAGTAATTCAACACCTTAGGAAGGTCATTTATAAATAAAATAAACAAGACGGGACCAATATGGCTGCCCTGAGGTACGCCGGATGTGACATGTATTGACGTTTGTTTTTAAATTTTTCGTTTTAATGAAATTAATTTTCGAAAGATGGCCAATGTTAATCATTTTTCGCGGGGTGCATTGTTGGAATTCGAAGTGGGCTTCAACAACATGCCGTGTAGCAGCCATTCCATTTTTTCGCTGGAGATCCAAAAGGAGGAACTGAAGGCGCTCTGGGTCAAGGTGAAGGATGCGTTCGATGACTACTCGAAAAAGGTGTCGGACGACGAAATAGGTCAGGCTCTACTTCGGCTGGCGAAGTGCAGATACCAGGATTGCTACTCAGCATACTTGACGTGCGGTGCATTGATGGGAGAGATGGCTCATAACCTGACATTCACGCAGCAAAGTAGTTCGACAGTCAATCAGGTAAATCGCGAGATTGAACCCCCAGCCCGCTCGAGTATCCTCCAGCAACAACGGAATGTTCTGTTTTTAGCGCAGGAAACGGTATTTGGCTGGATTTTGACGGGACCAGTACCACCCACGACCACAAGGAGTTTCACTACTGCGTGTCTTATGGTACAGAAAGTCCAACCCTCCAGCTAACTCGGTTTTGGGAGTTAGAAGAAGTTTCCACCAAAAGGAAAATTACCCCCGAAGATGCATTTTGTGAGGAGTTGTACTCGAAGATGACCACGAGGAATGATCAAGGACGGTATGTGGTGGCTCTACCTTTTCGTCGGGAATTCCTAGACGAAATTAACCTCGGCTTTTCAAGGTCTGGAGTAGCATGGCAATTCTTGCGCAGCGAGGCCGGTTATATCAGGAAACCAGAGTTGAAAACGGAATACGACCGGGTTCTGAAGGAATATATCGAGCTCAACCATATGTGCCCCGTGAGGAAAACAGCGCAACAACGAGCACACAGGACGTATTACTTACCACATCACGCCGTCGTGAAACCGGACAGCATAACAACGAAAGTGCGAGTGGTGTTTAACGCATCTTGTCCAACGTCAAATGGAGTCAGCTTAAATGACATACTATACCCCGGGCCTATTCTGCAAGCGGATTTGGTTTGCTTACTTTTAAATTGGCGCTTATTCAAATACGTATTTAACGCAGACATCGAGAAGATGTATAGGCAAATTATGCTCCATCAGGAGCATACCCCATTTCAAAGAATTCTTTTCAGAGAATCCCCGGACGAAGAACTTAAGGATTACGAACTTAAGACCGTGACGTTTGGAGTAAACTGGGTTCCATATTTGGCAATAAGGACGCTATACCAGCTCGTAGATGATGTGAAAACGAGATTTCCACTGGCAGCAAAGATTTTGAGGCATTATATGTATGTCGATGACGTCCTGGCTGGAGCCCACGATTGCACAACTGCAATACAAATACGAGATGAGGTAATTGAAGCTCTTAACACCACCAGCTTCCCCCTAAGAAAGTGGACTTCAAATTGTAAGAAGATTTTGACAGGACTACCCAAGGCACATATATACAAGGAGAATTTCTTAGAGCTTGACGACATGAGTGAGACAAAAATGTTGGGAATCCGTTGGAACGCCGTACATGACATGTTTCACTTCACCGTACAGCCGATCCGCCGGAAGCAGGAGTATACCAAACGAGAGGTTTTATCCTGCGTAACAAAGTTGTTCGACCCAGCTGGATGGCTCGGGCCAATTGTAGCGGTAGCAAAGATCTTCATGCAGGAGATCTGGCTAACCAAAATAGACTGGGATGACAGTCTACCCCGAAATTCACTGCTACGTTGGGAAACCTTTCTGGATAACTATGAGCATATTCAGAAGATAAAAATCCCCCGAAGGACCATTTTACGCCATGGGACGAAGTACAGTTCCATGGATTCTGCGATGCCTCGGAAAAGGCATATGCCACCACACTATATATTAGGGTACGCGATCGCGCATCAAACAATGCGCCCCACATAAACTTGCTGGTGGGTAAAACAAAAGTAGCACCAGTAAAAACGGTGTCTCTACCCCGGTTATAGCTCTGCGGATCATTATTACTGGCCGAACTAATTAATACTTTTATTCCGCAGTTTGAAGTCACGCAGCCAGTAATATACAAATGGACCGACTCGCCGATCGTACTCTCATGGCTTGGGAAACCGGCATGTACATGGAAAATGTTTGTAGCTAATAGAGTCGCAAAAATTGATGAGCTGGTTGGAGTATCAGGGTGGAATCATGTGGACTCTGCGGATAATCCAGCGGATCTTAGCAGCCGAGGCGTGTCCCCCAGGATCTACTCTCAAGCACTCTGTGGTGGTATGGACCTAAGTGGTTGGAGCAAGATTCATCTACTTGGCCCCATCAAACCAATAGAACCATTAGATACCGACCTGGAGCAAAAAACGGTACGGGCTGATGCGGCAGGCATCTCCGAGGAAACGGACATTCTGCAGCGGTTTTCATACTTCTCGCGAGCCATGAGAGTAATTGCGCGAATTTTCCGATTTTTTAGACAAACTCATCCGGTGCACAAGTTGGCCGCTAGTGACGAGACAGACGAAATAACCGCCGATGAAGTAAAGCAGGTAAAATGTCGTCTCATCGGTATTGCACAGAGGCGTCACTACGCAGATGAATACAGGGCCATCAACGCTTCAACGCCAATCAACGCGAAAAGTTCACTTCGCGCTCTCAACCCCTTCCTCGACAGGAACGGAGTTATGAGGGCGACGGAGTTTCACAGGTCGAGCGTGTCGCATTACCAAGGGCTACGTCTGCGTTTTCGTCTGTTTTGCGACAAAAGCAATACACTTGGAGGCCACCAGCGATTTGTCCACCGCCACATTTTTAGCAGCTTTTGCGCGTTTCGTGTCTAGACGCGGCTACCCGCAAAATGTGTATTGGGAAACTTTGTAGGGGCAAATAAGGCATTGCGACGGGATCTAAAACTCTTTGTCTCTGCAGCGGCCAACAGCACAACCCCGACATACGCTCATCAGGGTATTACGTGGCATTTTATGTCTCCAGGAGCACCTCACATGGGAGGGCTCTGGGAAGCGAGGGTAAAAGCTTAATGATGCATTTCCGGAGGGTAGCAAACACCATGCGTTTTACCATTGAGGAGCTCTCCACGCTTCTGGCAAGAATCGAATCTTATCTTAATTCACGGCCAATCAGCCCCTTCTCTGAAGACGCGGAATCAATGGAGCCTCTAACCCCAGGACACTTCTTAATTGGCACCCCGGTGCTGGCAATTGCTGAACCCGAAATCAAGGAGGACCCGATGTCTATTGTCAACCGGTGGCAAAAGATAAAAGCGATTCACCAAACATTCTGCAGAAGGTGGAAAGCAGAATACCTGAAGGAGTTGCAGAAGAGATTGAAATGGCACTCCCCCCAGCGAAACCTCGAAGTTGACGATCTAGTCGTCGTCAAAGAGGATAACCTCCCCCAAATGAATGGCGACTTGGCAGAGTAATTAGGGTCTTTTTAGGTCAGGACAGCCGAGTACGAGTCGTAGAAATACGAACGGCACGCGGAATCATAACTCGACCAATTGTAAAATTGGTACTTTTGCCAGATTGACAATACAAAATAATAATCGTATCTCTCTTTACAGAACTCAATCACGCAAAATGGTACGTGCTCCAAAAACCAACCCCCAAACTAGCAGGGGCCAATACAGAGCCCAGTGTGCCGCAGCATTCACCGCCTGGCTTTTTGTCGCGAGATGCGCAGGATGGAACCGGCCGAGAGACTGCGTGCTGTCCTCGTGCACCGCCACTGCGCCAACTGCCTGTCGCCGCATCATACGGCGAAGAATTGCGCACCTCCCCGAAAATGCGAGCATTGCCGAGACCGGCACCATAGCCTTCTCCACCTGGGCGAGGCACCCCGAGATGAGGAAGACGTGCTACTGGGATTGGACCGTACAACCTCCGGCCATTGGCCGAATCGAGCGACGACGGAGAGGTGCTGGAGATTGACGCCGACGAGGATGACCTCCAACCCGCAGGGGGAGACCTCCTCTGTCGGGTGTCCTGTTGGCTATACAGCGAGCCCCAGCAACAAGGTCAAAGCGCCGTTACAAAAAAGGTGTTTTTTTGTGTTTTTGAGAAAAATCAAATTCAGTCTTCGAAGTTTCGACAACCTCAATTATTGAATTTTGTAGTTTCTTTGTTATTACATAAATTAAATAAAGATTTTTTTTTATATATTTTCTCTGAGTTTTCCTACGTTGTCAGTTGTACGTTTTATACCGCGCCACGTTTAAGGTGTTTGACGTGAATTCTTAAAATATTAAGCAAAAGTGGTTGAGGCAGAAGGCCCGTAAACGGACCACATAACATCGATTTTTTTCACATAGGAATCCTGTGGAATTTTGCGAGCCATAATGTTCGGGACGGGGTGAAATGGGGGCCGGGAACTCCTCTTGAATTCCGCGGCAAACGAGGGTCGAGGAGGTGCCGAATCCCGAGGTTGAATTAACCCGCAAAAAATTCGCTCAAAAATGAAATGAAACACTTCACACTTTTCACTATTATATGTATATATATATGAGTGCCTAACGGCCACTTTATTATATATATATATATGTGTATATAAAAAATTGCTGTAATAAAAATAAAAAAATAGATTGTTGATTAGAGGACCTTACTTGTTGATTGCTCGG
Source organism: Rhagoletis pomonella (assembly GCF_013731165.1). Taxonomy (NCBI): domain Eukaryota; kingdom Metazoa; phylum Arthropoda; class Insecta; order Diptera; family Tephritidae; genus Rhagoletis; species Rhagoletis pomonella. The sequence goes on along the minus strand of NW_023460927.1, from coordinate 18,238 downwards.
AGTTCTCTTCCAAAGTGGCAGTGTTGGGCTATCGCAGAAGGCGAAACCTAACATCCGAGGCGGGTAACAGGACTCGAGAAAAAGGAACTCGAGTAACGAGTAGCTGTTCCCGCTTAGATCACAGCGACATCTACAAGTGAAATTCTCTGCTTCATAAACATACTTAAGGTGAAGGGGGCTAGCGTAAACATGACGCCCGCCTTGCAGTGTCGCTGCAATAAACTTAACTTAATTATTTACAATTCATTTTTTCTATTTCATTTTCTTTAACAAATCATAAATTCATTATTGACTTAACTACTTTTCTTTTCATTCAATATATGGTGCCTCCAGAAATCATCCACCCGAACAGTGTGTTCTGCGCCGTTGGTCGAGTGGGGGTGGCTGGCATGAGCCCCGGACGCAGAATCATCGCATATACCTCCGCTCCTAACACCAGCAATACCGCGCTGGACCGGTAGAACGACGGGTCGGCGAGCCGAAAATTGTCAAATTCGCTGGTGAATCTGGCGTCCAGCGTGCGAGCGGAGGTTACCCGAGAGAGGCCTGGTTGTACGTCGGCGCAGACCTCCAGTCTCTCGTGCCATCCTCGAAGCGTGAGTCTGCACATGCCTGCATAGCCACCTGGCCAAACTCGAAGTTGGCGGGTCAGCTGAAGCGATATTGTCGACCAGCGCTGCGCTGGGTCGACGATGGCGCGCACTACTTACGTCCTCCCTCGGGAACTGATCTTCACCGCTACTGTGGGTGTGAGGACAGAGAGCCCAGGAGCGCTGCGGGCCGTGCCCGTTACGGACGCTGAGTCCCGCAATTCGTGGCACAATTTCACTTTCTTCTTTCTTTCTTTTCTCTTTTTTTATTTTTAAATATATATACACAACGGTGTGCGGATACGGTATTTCAAAGGAATTTCCGCTATTCCTCCATCACTTTAACGCTCGAATTTCGTGAAAAGGGACGGATTATCCTACACCGATACCGTTTAAATTTCGTAAATATATATACGTATTAAAAAAAAAAAAATATATATATATATATATACATATATATGGAAGGGGTGAATATCGTACTCACGCACGGCCTTATGCAATTTCCTCACCCCTTCGCGAATATACGTGACAAATTGAAAGGCTTACCTTATCTTGCAGCTTACTCTGTTGGCCACTAATGGGGCTGTCCTCCCGCGGTGGGCCACTTGTTGAGGGCTTTGTTGTTGCGAACTTGCTATCGCGGTGGACCACTGGGTGGGGGCCTTGTTGTTGCGAACTTGCTATCGCGGTGGACACTTGGTGGGAGCCTTGCTGGTGGGAACTTGCTATCACGGTGGACCACTTGGTGGGGGCCTTGCTGGTGCGAACTTGCTATCGCGGTGGACCACTTGGTGGGGGCCTTGTTGTTGCGAACTTGCTATCGCGGTGGACCACTTGGTGGGGCCTTGCTGCTGCGAACTTGCTATCGCGGTGGACCACTTGGTGGGGGCCTTGTTGTATTTGTAGTTGCAGTTTCTGCTGCTGGAGCGCTGGCAAATTTTTGGTTGCAGTTGCTGCTGCTTTGGCTTTTGCAACTGCCTCAGCACTTGTAAGCTGCTTCGTTACTAAAAATAAACCTAATTAGTATGACAAATCTCCTTACTACTTCAGATACTTAGTATGCAGCCGCTCGTTCAAAATTTGTCTTGCTGGTGGTACTCCAGTCGATGGGGCCACTTGACGCCCTTTGCTCCACTCCAGCTCCAAATGGTTGGAAAACCACTCCAACGAGATTTATGGAAACTTACCGGGGCTTTTAAGGTTGTTTTTGACACTGTTTTGCTTGTATTTGCCCACAAGCACAAGGGAAAAATGCGTTTTAGCAACGATTGCTAATTAGGGGGCTTGTACGTATTTCACGCGTAAAATGAAATAATTTTCGGCAAGAAACGTATTACTTGCGTATTTTCCCAAAGAAATCACAAAAAAAAACACGCGTTTTCACAAAGAGCTCGCTTAAAATTTATTTCTTGGTTATTTTTATATTTTTTTTCTTTGGCTGCGTTCGGAAACGTCAAATTGGTAGGGGTCTTCACCAAAGAATGTTATAAAAAACAAAAGTCGGTGCCGGGTTTCACCAATGAATGCAATATAAAAAACTGTGTTTAATTGCACACGATTCAACGTGTACAAGAAAATAAAAAACGTGTTAACGGGGGGCGCGATAAAAATTCTCCTTTATGAAGGCAACTTGGCAGTTTATCAAAAAGTGTTTATATTTGAAAATTGTTCGAACTCTTCACTTTTATTTTATTTTTAAACAAATGTGGGTCAACCACGAAAAACTTCAAGCCAATCCGGCACGAAGGACCATGTTCGGGACGGGGTAAAATGGGGGCCGGGAATTCCTCTTGAATTCCGCGGCAAACGAGGATCGAGGAGGTGCCGAATCCCTAAAGTCCTTCGAGGTTGAACTAAACCGCAAAAAATTCGCTCAAAAATGAAATGAAACACTTCACACTTTTCGCATTTATATGTATATATATATGAGTGCCTAACGGCCGCTTTATTATATATATATATGTGTATATAAAAAATTGCTGTAATATAAAAATAGATTGATGATTAGAGGACCTTGCTTGTTGATTGCTCGGAGCTCCTTCCAAAGTGGCAGAGTGTTGGGCTATCGCAGAAGGCGAAAGCTAACATCCGAGGCGGGTAACAGGACTCGAGAAAAAGGAACTCGAGTAACGAGTAGCTGTTACCGCTTAGATCACAGCGACATCTACAAGTGAAATTCTCTACTTCATAAACATACTTAAGGTGAAGGGGGGCTAGCGTAAACACTCGTTTTAGCGATTTCTTAGTCTTTCACAGGTTTTGCGTAGTTGAAAAATTATTTAAGCCATGAGGAAATATAGACGAACTCCTTAAAAAGTGGTACTTTTTTAGAGTATGGGAGGATCTTAAGAATAAAGTTTGTTTCCTGGCGCAAGAGAGAAACCGGCTTCTATTTAAAAATTTTTGAAAGTGAACTTCAAACTAAAAGTAATTTTAAAATGAAATGTATAGAATTCTTTGACTATTTAAATACTGAAAATGGGAATGATCTCATTCAAGGTGTATTCAATAAGGTGGTATCGGTACGCCAACAACAAAATGTACATGTATTTTGTTTTTGCTTTTGCGGCGAGGACTGTCAAAAATTTCATAGGAATGATGTGAAAGAGAACAAAAAACAATAAACAATCAACTGCTCCAACCAATCAACAGCAGCCATTTGACATATGAAGCCGTGAAGCGAAGGAAAATAAAAGGGTGCTGCTATCACCTGTTAAATACGCCTTGATCTCATTATTGCTATTCAAAAATGTCATAAATATAAAATAATTTATTGGCTCCTTTGTACGATGATATCAGTAGTCCATTTGCAAAGTGCGCTATGTAATTTTTTTCGATTTTTAGTTTTTGGTGGTTAACGTACCAGTATTTAAAGTAGTTTCATATCCACTAACAATACAGTGCAAAATCCTTATATATTCTGAAAAAAATAGCATCAAATGTTAGCTACTCTAGCAAAAGTCGCTATAATACTTACCGTATGTATATATACACTTTCAAAAGTCGCTATAATATTTATTGTACGTATTTATACAAGTTCAAAAGTCTCCATCTTCTGATGAACTTAGAAAACTGCAAAAAAACGTGGTACTTTCGGTACCTAGTGGAAGACGTCATAAAAAAGAAGCAGACCAACCTTCATGGAAGAGAGAACGCGAAAAGGTTAAAAAAGCTGGCTATATAAAATTTACTGTTTGAAAACTCGATATATTTAATTTCTATATATAAAATTTGCAAAAACTACCACATTGCGATTTTGATTTTTAATGTTATTAGGCTCTTATTTATCCAAATTTTCAGATAATAAAAAGAAATATACAATTCGGATGTTACTTGTTGTTGTAGACGTTTTTTTTTATTTGTGGCTTACTATTATAAAATCACATAACGCTGTTTGCAAGTGGACTACTCATATGTACACTCATGTTAAAATGAATAAGATTTTTATATTTTATGAACTACTAGTGAAGCCTTATGGCGTTTTTATTTAAAATACTTTTTTTTATAAAGGTTTAAAGTATTTTTTCCTTTTGAATGTTTTTTCTCAGATTTATACATACGAAGTATACAAATTGCATATCAGAAGAAAGCGGGTTTGATCACGTTTGTGACGATATTCATTTTGTTTAAATCAGTTCAAACTTGTTTGAAATATAAGATCTTTAATTTTTCGAAGACCCGACCTTTGACCCCTTATAGCACCTGTAACATAGAAAAAGTTATATATCGTTTAAATAAGAGAAAAGGGCGTGCCACGACTATGTTTTTACTTTTCTTAGTAGTTTACATACAGTAATTTAAAATAATGTTTTACCAAAGGTCCAATTTCGAACTTCGAACGGAGAAATTACTTACCTATGACTCAATCTCTCAAAAAAAATGGTTTGGTCCAATACCCAGAAAAAAAACTTGATTTACAATGTTATTGCTATTCAAAAAGTCAAAAATATAAAATAATTTTTTGGCTCCTGTGTATAATGATGTGTACACTCATGTTAAAATGAACAACACTTTTATTTTTTATAAACTATATTTTATTTATATACAAAAATATTGTTGAAAACAAGAACTCAGGCTTTTTATATTATTTTCTGTTGCTTACATTCATAATTTTGATTTGAATAAAAATGTACTGAAAAGTACTGATTTTTTTAGCATGAAAAAGTCTAATGTACTGATTTCGCGCATAAAAAACCTGGCAACCCTAAGCCCGGAAAGCGTGTGGAACAAAGCTAATAGTTCGCATAAAGCTGAAAATTGGTACGAAAGTAGCGAACACTATTAGTTGCGTTCCCTAACTCGCAAGAATTTACAGGGATTTACCGAAAAGCGTTCCCGTACTCAGTTCTCTGGCTTCTTTTGCTTTTTGATATTTTTACAGGTTTTAACCCAGAATATCTGGGGAACGCAACTATTATAATGAAATGTCAAAAGTCCCCATCGATCCTACGTCTGCAAAAAAGTTATTCAAGGTCAAAGGTCACATAAATTGATTTTTTTTTAATTTTCCAGCAAAACGGTAAGGTTTATTATAAAAATAGATGAGACCGAAGTGTAGATCATACAATTGTCTATAAAAACTGTTATAACATTTTTCTTCCTAAGGGTCACCATTTCTGAGATATAGCGATTTAAAGTTGTAGTAGTAGTAATAAATAATAATGGGTGTATTCTTTTGCAACCGAGCTCCAAAAGAACACTCGCTCAAATGACGAAATACACGCAAAGCAACAACACAAACTCGGCAATTTATCCGAGTTCAGCCAGGTCGGTTAAAAAATACGCGACCTGAAGGGTAGTGTTGATAAGTGAAAAAACTGCTCTATTGTTAATGGCAAAGTGGAGAGGGAATTTTTTGTTTCCTTATATACGTGACTTATATTTTAAAAAAGTGTACATATTACGCAAATACCTCGCATAATTACTCATTCAAATTGGTTTTTGTATCTAAATCCCGTTAAATTAATTACATGTTTCTTGCCAGCTATCAACAGGGTTGCTTAAGTCTGGGTTTCCAAAACTTTTTTTCACTTCGGCACCCTTGTTGAGCTAAAAAAAATTTTCGGCACCATACTCTTCAAATGTCTACGAAAACAAGAAAACACAATGCAAACTTTATGCTCCTTTAGCTTTAATGTTAGGACTGAAATTGCTTTGATGATTTCATTATTTCCTTTAAGTTTATTGGGGGCTTTGACAATTTTACCCTGAAATTATTTGACGCTGAAAGCTTGCTGGTGTATTTGTTTTTAACCGACTTCACAAAAAGAAGGTTATCAGTACGTCGGAACATTTTTTTATTATTTTTTTTCTATGTACGGTACCACATAACTTTGGACCACGTTAACCGATTACTATAATTCTTTTTTAACGGAAACGTGTTACCTCACAGGTGGTCTAATTTGGTTTAAATGCGATCATTGGATTATGAATAGATTAACGATAATCTTAAATTCTTAGATGGGATTTGAAACCGGTTTTGTTTTTTGCTTAAAAATTACTTTTTTATGTAAGCATTTGTTGAAAATGCAGTCCCACATAGAAATGTAAAAGTAAGGCCCCTATTATGAGTTGCATTCGACTGTGGTCGAAGGTGCTGATCTAACGAATTTTCATTTGGTATTATGACGCTCATTCGATGAAGAACAGCGCTATTGTGAATTTCCCTCGGTTAGGTTGTTTACAATAGTATATTTTTCACCGCTGAGAAGTTTTGTTTACAAATCGAGCAAACTAAATAGTGTGTTTATACATATGTATGTAAATTTGTGCAAATTAAAATGAAATAAAAAAGAAAGCGAGTTTATAAAAACGTGGTAAAAATGAGTACAACGGAGTTCTGGTTCAACGATACGTCAGAGGATGAGAGCTTGGTAAACTGGCCAGGAGTAGAAAATGTTTAAGAGGGATTAAGTGTAGTCTTTCGAATATATTTTGACATAAAATATATTTAAGAAATTTGTCTACAGATTTATTAAAACCGTCCGACTGTCTAAAGGGGCGTTTGTGAGCCAATGTATATGATATATAATAAAATATATTTAAAATATTTTAAAACTGTCAACAGCATACGATTTTGTTCTCAGAGATCGTGCCAACTATGTATTGGGATTTTCTTTCACCAGCCTTTCGAGCATGTGTTCCATATTAACGACGTTAGAACTGCATGAAATTAATAAAAATTTTTTAAAATTAGTGTCTAGCCGCCATAAAGTAAAAAAGAAATGCAAAATCATACATTTTACACAATTTTTTAACACTTCGCTACACCATCGAAAGCAAAATTGTGTTCGACAGAAAATTCGATACTCAACGAAAATTTCGACACGGTTGCATAGCTCATAATTTCACTTTCGATACTCGATCTTCGATAACCAGCGAAGATCGAAAATCGAATGCAACTCATAATAAGGGCCTAAAAGTCTCTAGTATTCTTAATGCAATCTTGCCAACAGCAGTGTTTTATGCATACACTTGCATCCAGAACTCTCTTGGCTCCCTTCGTAGTATTTAATAATCAAAGTGCTGTCTTCACTGATGTCCAGGAGGTTTTCAAAAGCTTAATTGGTCATGTCAGTAGGTTTACTTTTCGGGCCACATGAAAACGGGTTTGTTATCCAGCTGAAGCCATCCTCAGAGTCAATGTTGGGAAAATATTCGACAATTGTTTTTTTCTAATCCTTCCAAGTTAGCGCTGGTAATGCGCGTTAAAGCTAAGAAAATAACTTTTACAGCCAATTTCACGAAAGCAATTTAAGTGAAAAATGATTTAAATTTTTGGAATTTTATATGGAAATTGACAGAAATCATATTCCATTTAAATTGCTGGTGAAACCGGCTGTTATCAATTTTCTTAGCGTTAACTTCGAAGTTACATATGTTTTTCTGATTACCTTGTTTATTTATGGGGTTTGCATGCAAATTGCTAGAAATTCTAAAATATACATATCACCAATTAAAAAAAATGTCGACGTGCTAGAAAAAACCAGAGATTTATTTTAATTCCGCAGGCCTCTGTTATCTTCGCAGCGTCATCCAATACGGATTTTAAATCTATTGGCGGCATCTTCCTAGTCGCCGGGGAATACCGGGGATCATACAGTGACTTCTTGTGTCGTTTTCTGCCTCTTGCTTAATCCTAGACATCGCTCCTTTCGTTTTTAAAACCACCGCATATATCCGCATACTTGCTCCATTTCAAACCATTGTTCTGTACAAATTTGTCGATAGCTTTAAAAATTTCGTCGCTAGTGGCGTAAGTCTGAAGCACTTCGTACTTCTTCGATTCGCATTGCGAATGGGCACCTCACTAACTCGAGAAGACTGCCTCTAAAATCGTGTTGATTCGCTCTTTGACAGTGTGAAGTTACAAAGAATAAGTAATGGGAGCGTTTATAAGACGTAGCTGTTTCCCAACCGTTGGCTATTTGTCTTAGAAACGCACAGTTGAGTAGTTACGCTCAGCCCAACAGTTGGCAACTTTTTTGCCATTTTTTCCAGCGGAAAATTTTTACGCTACCTCAACTCAACGTGTTGGGCTTAGCCTAAACAGCTGATCGAAAAGACTTACGCCGCTTATATTAAATTTAACGCCGCTTTGTTAGGTGGCAGTTGCAAACAAATTTATTATATTTTATATTACTGACGTGATAAAGTAACGAAAATATTTTATAATAATACTACTTTTCTAAATATATTTATACCCGAGCGCACTTGTGCACAAGGGTATTATAACTTTGTTCACATAACGGTTGTTTGTAACAGGCAAAACGAATCGAGATAGATATAGACAAATGTATACATAAATGATCAGAATGAAAAGAGAAATCGATTAAGCGGTGACTGTCTGTCCGCCCGTCCGTCCGTCCGTCCGTCCGTCTGTGCACACGATAACTCAAGTAAAAATTGAGATATCTTAACGAAACTTGGTACGTGAACTTCTTTTGGGCGTGGGACGGATGGTATTGAAAATGGACGAAATCGGATAATAACCACGCCTACCTCCCATATAAAGGTAATTTTAAGAAATACGAAAACTGCGATATTTTAGTAACTACTGAAGATAATCCACTCAAAATTGATACTTACAATGAGTTTCAGACGGAAAACATGAATATTAAAAATTTTTGGAAAATGGACAATAACCACGCCTACCTCCCATATAACGGTAATTTTCAGAAAAACGAAAACTGCGATATTTTAGTAACTACTGAAGATAATTCACTAAAAATTGATATTTGCAATGAGTTTTAGACGAAAAATAAGAATATTACAAAATTTTGGCAAATGGGCGTAGCCACGCCCACTTATGGTTACATGTGTATATCTTGGTAACCGCCCACATCCCATATAACGGTAATTTCGAGAAATACAAAATCTTCGATAAATCAGTAAATATTGAAGCTAATTTATTCAAAATTGATGATTGCAACAATTCTTTACCAAGAAATACTTTTATGACAAAATTTTGGAAAATGGGCGTAGCACCGCCCACTTGTGATCACATATATGTATCTCGTTAACCGTTCCAGCAATTTGGACCAAGCTCTGTATGGTTATTGTGCTTGCCACATAAAAGCAAACCGTTGAAAATTGTTGAAATCGGACTAAAATTGAGGCCGCATTTCATATAACGGTAAATTTCAGATATGCTTGAAATTTCAATATTTCGAAATTTAAGGACGCTAATTTACTTAAAATCTATACACCCCGGCTTATCATGTAGCGGTAGCTTTCGGAAAGGTGGAAAACATATATTTAATACTTGCGCCGGGTATTTAATGTTCGGCTCCGCCCGAACTTAGACTTTCTTACTTGTTTTTTATTATGTTTGCTATATAATTGATCACTGTTTAATTCATTGTAACATTGAATGATTTTTTCAACACGGCGGCCGCTCACCGTTGAATTCTAAATAGTATCGGCGCAACTATCTCTATTTGTTGCAATTTCATTTGTTTACATTTATCAGCAGTTCATTTGGCAGCATATTCATCAAGCCGTTTCTAAGACGTAATTTTTGGGTTCAACAGTTGCCAGCAGTTACGTAGCAGATGAGCTAAACAGCTACGTCTTATGAACGCAACCAATGTATACACGTGCGCGAAACTGCTGCGCTTGTTACGAGAACAGCCCGGCCAGCAAAAAAATCCGAAAATTAATGCGAAATCGGGAAGAAAAGTGGATGAAACACGGATTAGGTGTACAAAAGTACTGAAAGTGGTTGTGAAAAGAGTACGTTTTCAGCTATTTTTCTGGAAATTTTCTAATTCAATTTTACGCTGACAAAACGAACGGGGGAACTACGCTTAAGAGCGAAATATCCCTTTGCTGCAAGCAATTTGTGTTGTGTATGGGGTTTGACGAGCCGCTGAAGGTAATTTTAATAAAAATCAAAATTTTTGATTTTCTGGCCGCCATGTTGAACTTTGATCAAACCGCTTGCGTTGTGTATGGAAAGTCTAAGAAATTTGTCCGCACCACTAGCATATTCCAGCCACTAGCGGTACCCCAGGCATACGCTCGCGGCACCCCAGGATGCCGTGTCACCCACTTTGGGAAGGCCTGGCTTAAGTAGCTAAAAGAAAATTTTACCCGAGTTGAGCGTTCTTTTGTCGCTCGCTTACAAAAAAATGCCCCTAACAATAATAGATTGGCGCTTACTCATATGTTAGTGTTCGGCCGAGCTTCTCCTCCGGTTTGTGGCGTGCGCCTTGTTATCATACAAAGAGGAGGGAAGAATTTTCCACCTTAAAGTAAGGAAAGTTTTTCTTTGAACCTGAGATGGATTTTTGGTTCAGTGCATTGCCTGCCGAGGGGCGACCGCTGGTAAGAAAAAACCTTTTTATACCCGTGCGCACTTGTGCACAAGGGTATTATAACTTTGTTCACATAACGGTTGTTTGTAACAGGCAAAACGAATCGAGATAGATATAGGCAAATGTATACATAAATGATCAGAATGAAAAGAGAAATCGATTAAGCGGTGACTGTCTGTGCACACGATAACTCGAGTAAAAATTGAGGTATCTTAACGAAACTTGGTACGTGAACTTCTTTTGGGCGTGGGACGGATGGTATTGAAAATGGGCGAAATCGGATAATAACCACGCCTACCTCCCATATAAAGGTAATTTTAAGAAATACGAAAACTGCGATATTTTAGTAACTACTGAAGATAATTCACCCAAAATTGATACTTACAATGAGTTTCAGACGGAAAACATGAATATTATAAATTTTTGGAAAATGGGCGTAGCCACGCCCACTTATGGTTACATGTGTATATCTTGGTAACCGCTGCACCAATTTCTTCCAAACTTGGCACAGTTGTTGGCCTTAGTACAGCATACTAAATGGCTGAAAATTTTAAAAATCGGACAATAACCACGCCTACCTCCCATATAACGGTAATTTTCAGAAAAACAAAAACTGTGATATTTTAGTAACTACTGAAGCTAATTCACTCAAAATTGATATTTGCAATGAGTTTTAGACGAAAAATAAGAATATTACAAAATTTTGGCAAATGGGCGTAGCCACGCCCACTTATGGTTACATGTGTATATCTTGGTAACCGCTACACCAATTTCTTCCAAACTTGGCACAGTTGTTGGCTCTGGTACAGCATACCAACTGGCCGCAAATTTCTAAATTTTTGGAAAATGGGCGTAGCACCGCCCACTTGTGATCACATATATGTATCTCGCTAACCGTTCTAGCAATTTGTACCAAGCTCGGTATGGTTATTGTGCTTGCCACATAAAAGCAAACCGTTGAAAATTGTTGAAATCGGACTAAAATTGAGGCCGCTTTTCATATAACGGTAAATTTCAGATATGCTTGAAATTTCAATATTTCGAAATTTAAGGACGCTAATTTACTTAAAATGTATACACCCCGGCTTATCATGTAGCGGTAGGTTTCGGAAAGGTGAAAAAAATATATTTAATACTTGCGCCGGGTATTTAATGTTCGGTTCCGCCCGAACTTAGACTTTCTTACTTGTTTTTTAAACGCTTTTATCAACTTGCAATCTTGTGTGTCCAGACACCATTTTTAGCTATAATTATAGATTATAATCGAGCACAAAACATTTTGTTTGCATATGCACAAAATAAACCACGCAAATATTTGCGCACATACCAACTTTTACAAATGGGAATCGAATGAGAATCTTATTTGTACTAATTTGTATTTGCGCAAATATTTGTGTGGTATATTTTCGCAATAGTCTTCTGTTCTCTTTTCATTGCAAGTTAAATTATTTTAATATCTGTTGCAAAATTTTATACAGACAAGACTAAAAAGTAGAAAATATAATAATATGATAATATATTATGCTTTTATATGTAAGTTTACTAAAAAGTAGAAAATAATATTTCACAGTCCCATAGAATTTGTTTTGATAACTTATAATTTTGAAATTTTAGCAAAAGTAATTATAAACAATTTATGAGATTGAAAATGAAAAGCATGGGGCACATAATAGACTTGAATTGATATGAAAAGTAATAATATATGTATGTATGTATGTGGGCATATGAATAACGACCGCTTAAAATCGATCTCAAATTAGTACTTTCGCTGTGGAAATTTTAGGTCTATGTTATGTAGTTTGACTATTAGTGGTGTGCTGAGTCGATACTTTGAAGTATTGATCGATACTCGGTACCGATTTAAAAAGTATCCAATACTCTCGATACTCGGTACCGAAACGTTTAGGCTTCCAATAAGAACGTATGTAGATCAAAAATAAAAGCGGTTTAGGGGAGCCTAGCCTATCAAAAGCAAGTGTAGGGGCTAACTGAGGTTTTAATGTCCATTTTCCATTGCCACAAAGCAGAAAAACTCTTCCTTGTTTCAAAAATTTTTTTCTAGATGAATCGGACGATGTTATCTTTGTAGGCCTGAAGGCTCCGCCAGATAGAAATTCTCTTCTGCGTCACAGGGATGCTTTTGACTGACATTCAAGTCAACTCTGTGATTTTGAAAAGAAGATGTCACATTGGCAACGCATGCGTTGACGCATCTGATAAAATTTGCCCAACTCTCAACATTTGACGCACGCGTATGCGGCAAAGCAACATTAACAACAAGAATGTATAGAATTCAAACCAGCTGATTTTTTACCAATCAAATTGACCCGCTTTGTTTGCGGCAACGTTTTCATTGTGCCGCCTCGGCATCTTCTGTGCGTTTTGTCAGTCAAAGGCATCCCTGTGACGCAGAAAAGAATTTCCATCTGGCGGGGCCTTGAAAGACTTCGTTCATCCGTCAATGCATTTTTTTTTTCAATTTTAGATCTACGAAAGTGGAAACTAATAAAATGGTAGTTTACTGTTGCGACAATATCAAGAAGGTGATACGAGTGTTTTGATATGTGGTTTCCACATTGCTTAGTACAAATTGTTCAACTTTTGGGAAAGCATCGTCTTAGCCGTACTAATTGTGAAGCATATTCATAGTCGAAACAAAGTCGATGCACCTTTTTTGACAGATATTCTGTCGAAAATTATGTCAAAAAGCTGTAATTATGGTTATAATCGGTATTGGGTACCGAGAAGGAAGTATTGGGTACCGAAATCTTTCTGAAGTATTGGGTACCGAGTATTGGGTACCGCAAGTTCAGCACATCACTATTGACTATGGTCAATTGCTTTGCACTGCATGCGCTCCACGTTTTTCGTTTTCGATACCATAAATGTTTTATAATGACTTTTGCTAAAATTTCAAAATCAATAGTTATCAAAACAAATTCGGTGGGACTAAGAAATATTTTATTAAATTTAGTCCATTTATAAAAGCGTGGTATATTAAAAATTTTTATTATATTTTGTTTATTTCGAAAATTTTTTGCGAGGTTGCTTTGACCAGGGCTTGAAGCCAGGCCCTGTGGAGTGAAGGCACGCACTGCTTACCACAACACCACAACGACCGTCAAATATGCGTAATATGCAAATCATAAATTTGTATAGAATTTGTTTGTATGTTAAGTGCTCACATCTTCTACCTTGATTATTCAATTTAGATGAGCAAGTCCTTATTGAATTAATGAAGAATCATGCTTTGGCGTGCAAGAATCCAAATGTTAACAGGTTCTATCGTGTTGATATTTTTACCAAAAGTACCTTTTCTTATTATTGTTTTTTTAAATTATGCAAAATTGTCGATTAATCAATGATATGCTCCTAAACTTCTAACCGTTTGGAAAATATCGTTTACGCAGAAGATACTACATTTAATGTGCTTCACTAGTGTTGAAAGAAATTTGAGATCCGCCAGGTATATAAAAGGAAATATACATATTCAGATTCAGCGGAGAATTTTACATGACATGTAACCCCCATTTTTTAGGATTGCCAAATTTTGTATGCGCGAAATCAGTACGTTAAACTTTTTCATGCCAAAAAAATCAGTACCTTTCAATACATTTTTATTAAAAGCATCAGATAATACTTTAACACATCAGAGTTGTTGTTTTTAACAATATTTTGGTATATAAATGAAATATAGTTCATAAAATATAAAAGTGTTATTCATTTCAACATGAGTGTACACATCACTCTACACAAAAGCCAATAAATTATTTTATATTTATGACATTGTTGAATAGCAGTAATGAGATAATTTCCAGCTTCAGTCTTTAAATAGTCAAAGAATTCTATACATTTCATTTTAAAATTACTTTTAAAATGAGTTTTTAATTAGAACCCGGTTTCTCTCTTTGCGAAGCAAACTTTATACTTAAGATCCTCAGTTGCTTCGTTTGAGTGTGGTATTGAAAAAAACAAAATTTCATATTTTTCAAACTGTGGCAAAGTAGGTACCACTATGTAAGGACTTCATCTATAATTCCTCATGGCTTTAATTAATTTTTTCAACTACGCAAAAACTTCGAAAGACTATGAATTCAATAAAAAGAGTATCTAACTATATATCTTGTATGCAAAACACTTTTCCAATGTCAGTAAATTGTAAAAAAAGAATTGTAAGTTATAGGCAAAAACCCTTCGAATATTCAAATTCGTCAGCCTTCTTTTTAAATAATTTAACCTCCATCATATTATCGCAACTGGTACGTAACGACCCGGCGATATACCCTTAAACCTAAGGTGACCAGAATTTTTTTACATTCAAGGAGGACAAATTCTCCACATTGAAAACACAAACAAATTTTTTTTTATTTATTTTAACACATAAATAACGAATCAATTAACAATTCAAAGTTTCTTTAAACACAAGTCAAAAAAGTTAATAGTACACTGCGTTGCGTAATTATAAGACCGTCACATGTTAACAAGTTTTGACTATTTATTTTTAACCGACTTTAAAAAAGGAAGGTTAATAATTTGTCGGACAATTTTTTTTATGTATTGCACCGCATAACTTTCGACCACGTCCAACGATTTCGATAGTTGTTTATCTATCGGAAAGGTGGTGTCTCACAGGTGGTCCCATGCTAATTTGGTTTAGATCCGATCATTGCATCAAGAAAAAATTAAAGGTACTCTTAAATTATTATATGAGAGTTGAAGTCGGTTGTGTTTTTTTTGCATAAAATTTACATGTTAAATTATTTAATTGTAATTGTACATATTACTTGCAAAAGAATTTGCTTTCATTCTTCGTCTTCCGTCAAATTTCGATTATGATTTTGTATCAACGCTATACCTCGTTCAGCAGTATCATCAACATATTTAATACTTTTAATTGTCTCTAAGACAACCACGGCTGTGGCTTAAACTTAGTTTCTACGCTCGAGCTGGCTAGTTTAAACTAACCTTAGCCAATGAAATGTCAGCCAGTTGTTCAAGATAGACACAGTTTACGTGATCTAAGTTTAAATTTGCACGGAAAAACTGGGCCTCATTTTCCCTTTAGAGTTACATATCGTTTGCTATATATGCACGCTCATTTCTTTATTTGCGTTTCTCATTGCTCATTTCTCGATTGTACATACGGATATACTTTCTTATCGATCCGGTTGCATTTTTTTGAAGAATTTATAGTATTATCCAACGATAAAACAAACGCATTTCTTTATATGTATGCTATCAATAAAATTTATGAATATGGCATAAACATATGTGAGGTATGTACGTAGGTACGTATGTATGTAGGTGTAAATACTAAGCCTCTAAATATGTATGTATGTATGTACATTAGACTGCATCACCAAAAAAAGTTGCGGTTTTTCCGCCGGGATTACAAAATCTATTATAATTTAAGACGTTCACTAAAATATTTCGGAAAAATATTAAGATTTGAGCGAGCTGGACCGATTTGAAAATACCTCCAAAAATGGAGTTTTTTGTGAATAAAAATAGTTTCTTAAAGAACTTTTTGAAAAAAGTCCCTCAGATGACAAAACAAATTAGGATTAAAAAATCTGCATAAAAATATTTAAAAATCTTTGCAACGGAATCGTAATAATGAGATTTTTGATGCTGTTTTTTTACTTTATTCAAAGATTGATTTACGAAAAACTTAAATAACTGGGCCAAAACTATTCTGATTTAGACTTATGGGATCTCAGTAGAAATGTATTTTCTGCCCACTATTTTTATTTATGCGCAAAAAAAGGCCATTCGTGTCCCAATTTTTTTTTTTTCAAATACCAGCTATCTTAATTCAACTTTGAATGATGTTCGTTCATCCTACCTTTCTCTTTCATCCTTTGAATGAGCTTATTAGCCAAGAGATAAAAAGGGTGAGAAAATATCTTTCCAATGATACCTCAGAAGTCTAAACCGGAAGAGTTTAGGTTCAATTATTCAAGTTTTTCTTATACCAATCTTTGAAAAAAGTTAAAAAAAAACAGCATCAAAAATCTCATTACTACGATTCCGTTCAAATTTTTATTTTTTTTAATATTTTTATGTAAATTTTTAAGCCTAATCATCATTTTGTCATCTGACGGGACTTTTTTCAAAAAGTTCTTTATGAAACTATTTTTATACCCAAGCGCACTTGTGCACAAGGGTATATTAACTTTGTTCACATAACGGTTGTTTGTAACAGTCAAAACGAATCGAGATAGATATAGACAAATCCATACATAAATGCTTAGAATGAATAGAGAAGTCGATTAAGCCATGTCTGTCTGTCCGTCAGTCCGTGTACACGATAGCTCCAGATGTCTTAACGAGATTTGGTATGTGGGTTTCTATTTATCCAAGGTAGGTTGGTATTGAAAAGGGGCGAAATCGGACTGTAATTTCCAGAAATACGAAAACTGTGATATTTTAGTAACTACTGAACATAATTCACTCAAAATTGATATTTAAAATAATTTTCAGACGAAAAACAAGAATATTATACATTTTTGGAAAATGGGCGTGGCCACGCCCACTTATGGTTACATGTGTATCTTGTCAACGGCTCCACCAATTTCTTCCAAACTTGGCACAGTTGTTGGCCTCGCTATAACATACCAAATGGCCGAAGATTTTTAAAATCGGATAATAACCACGCCCACATCCCACCTAAGGGTAATTTAGAAAAATACAAAATCTTCGATAAATCAGTAAATATTAAAGCTAATTTATTCAAAATTTATGCTTGCAACAATTCTTTACCAGGAAATACGTTTATGATAAAATTTTGGAAAATGGGCGTAGCACCGGCCACTTATGTTGACATATATGTATCCCGGTAACCGTTCCACCAATTTATACCAAGCTCGGTGTGGTTATTGTGCTCACCACACAAAAGCCAAACGTTGAAAATTATTGAAATCGGACTTTCATATAACGGTAAATGTCAGAAATGCTTGAAACTTCAATATTTCGAAATTTAAGGACGATAATTTACTCAAAATTGATACACCCCGGCTTACCAATTACCAAATACATATTTATTATTTACACTTTCTTACTTGTTATTCATAAAAAACTCCATTTTTGGAGGTATTTTCAAATCGGTCCATCTCGCTTATGTTTTAATATTTTTCCAAAACCAACAACCACGTGATCAAGTACGAATTGTAGCGGAACAGCTGCGCTTTATTGTGTTGGCTTAACAAATGAAAAAGTGGGGAAAAAGCAACGATAATTTACAAGGCGAACTTAGCACAGTGCGTAGGCAACTGGCTGAGTCAGTGGGATCGTCGGTTCGAATCCTACTGAAAGAAGTCTGATGAGGAAATGTGGTGATTTCCGAAATAGGTATCACTTCTACCATTTTTTTTTGCAAATTATTGTTGCTTTTCCACAATAAGTTTTTCAATAAAAACGGCCTCAAGCTCAATAAAAATTGTTGAATTTAATATTTTTTCCGAAATATTTTGGTGGACGTCTTAAAATATAATACATTTTATAATCCCAATGGAAAAACAGAACCTATTTTTTGTTTTTTGTATGGGGATTGATGTAGTCTAATGTACATACATATGTATATGAAGACTCAACATAAATCTGAAATAAAAATTCCTAAAATTTTTTAGTAAGGGTAGGCGGCATAGCAGCAATCGACTTCTAAAAATTATGAGCGATATTATGATGGTCTATCGGGCTTTGCTCAATTACATTTCTGTCCGGTAACGTCCTTTGCTTGCTGCTCGTTGCCGGTTGCGAACCGCTTCAGGGCAATCATGTTTGATCCCGCGACTTTGTTTTATCGATAGAATACAACCGCATATAATAGTA
>NW_023460926.1:0-30638 GCF_013731165.1 Rhagoletis pomonella | reverse complement strand
GTCCCTAGGGACCTTGTACAATTTTAGAAGAAATAACAAGTTACTTGTCTTCATGTTTTGATTTTTTTTTTCACTTGTTCTTCAAATTATTTCATTCCTAATATATATGCAGGACGTTAATTTAATCAAAAGACAACATAAATACCAAAGAAGTTGCACATGTACAGTCGAAACATCGAGCAACTCTTTGTAGGTCCCTAAGGACCTTCTCACGAATCTAACGTCATCGGCACTGTCACTCATCGGAGGGTTAAATTAAATTCTGGGTCCAGTAAAAAGGGTTGTGCATATTATTAGATAATGAATCCGTTAACGCAAAAGATAAAGTCGAATGTCATTTCTCGCAGCACTTTAGCTTGCCGTTAATCTCAAACTTATTTATTTTCAAGAAAATTTTAATTGTTCTCTTGATAATTGCACTGGCCTATAGTCAAAAGATGTAAAGAACAGCATTAATATTGCTGGCGTGCATTTAGATCGCTAGTTCCAAATATTCTAATCTCTTTTTAATATTGGCTATAGTTTGCGAATTTTTGCAAATTTAGGAACAATTTCGGTAGCTCTAATAGAATAGCCATTATTTTCCGTCATCGTGGAAAAATTTTGTTTATGCAAATGAGTATGGAAACATCGAACAAGCACAACTTCTAGAAACACTAATTAGTTTACTTATGTTTATGCATACAATTTAAAAATTGCAAATATAGCACAATGACAAAAAAATTTTGTTTGCAATTTTTTTATTTTAAAATAATGGGTTTGTAATCTATTATATTTTCATCATATTATTATCATAAATCAGTAACAGTAAGTCTCGCCTTCAATTTGATAATTATTACGTACCGATCGAGTAACATTTACCAAAGTTATATCGAAAAAAATTAAGTGGATTTCCAGTTTTTTCCTAAAAAAATCTCTCTTCAATTGTATAAATAACCTTTAAATAAAAGAACCGGATTACAGAAAACTGTGCAAGCGAGTGACTTTTTTCGTTCAAGCTGAATGCAAAGCAATATCGTCCAATTGGAGAGTCCTCAAAAGGATTTCCCAGGATATGTTAAAGACTATTGCATTTACCTACATACACTTTTTCACATAATGGAATTAACTAAAATATTTATGTATATCTAAACACTTATTGCACGTCCCCTACTTTCATATAACGGCAAATTTAGAAACCGCGAAAAATGTGCTTCTGCGGCGACTAATGAAACCCTTCCGCACCAGTTTCCAAGACTGCAAAAATGGGCGTTTCTCACCCTAATTGTAATGTATGTAAATACTTATATGTTTGAAACTACTATTACCTTGTCGAACGATTCCTAATCTTTGACAATACATTCATTCACCACGATCTTGAAAACTGACCAAATCGGCGTGACCAAGTCCATGGTCATTTTAATATTATATAAACATCCGAAAACATTAAAAGGCTTGAAATAAATCTCGTCTCACTTTTTTGTATTTTTCACTTGGTTGCTGAAGTAATGAAGAATTGAAAATTCATAAGGGAAAATTATAGTTTTTGTAAGTTTTATCTTAATATCTTAAAAACGTGTAGACTTATTGAAAAATGATAAATGAACGTGAGGTACTAAATTTAATAGCCCTTAATTTGATATATCGTCCTGTTTATAACAATAACGCATTCCATAGATATTACAAGCCAAAGTTTCATTTACAAAATTCATACACTTTGATTCAATTGCGCGGGCTAAAGATAAGTTTTAAATTAATCTTTCGTGGCCAATAACAATTGGCTGAGACCTAAGACATCATAATATTACTATTACAATGCGGTCAAATGACTTTTATTTTCCCCCATACAAAATCGACCCAGCCTAACGTCTACTCTGAATGCATTACTTGAAGTGCACTGTAATTCACTGTAATTTAAAAACAAATTTTCGTTTGCTCTTAATTTAGTGGAAACATAATTGTAAGCAGTGTTGCCAGAACTTTTTGGACGAGCCGGCTAAATTGGCAAATAAAACCGGCTAAAAACGGCTAAAATGTTTCAACTTAATTTCACATGTTTTATTTAACTAAATCACGGGTAAAAACACTATTTCTTGGAGAGAAGTTACAAATTCGAGCCGGAAAAAATTTTGCCAACAAGAATTTTCAATTAGGAAAAACATATGATTGTGGCACATGGTTGGATTTTTTGTCGACGATAATTTGAATAAACAAGTTCGTTAAATTTCTTTTGTTTGAAATGCAACCGTGGACACTAGCTGGCAGAAAAACTTACAAATTTACGTTCGTACAGAAATTTGCAAGTTTCTCTACATGAGAGAGAATTTGGGAGCATTTTTTCTTACTATCTGATATCTTGAGTGATAATTCTCGCTAGATTTTCGACGAACAAACCTATTGTCTTCCCTAGAAGGCCTTTTCAGAATGACCGATTCTCAATACACTCAAATAGAAACCAGTACACATAAAAGACGCTGTAAAAATTTTCCTTCAATTTTAAGGCAGTAAAACAACGACCTTAAGCTAACATCAACCGAGGCCATATGTTGACAAGGGATGCAAAATCACAGTTACATAAAAGAACTGGTCAGATCTTTCAGAAATCCCTTCAATTCTGATGTAAAATACGATGCCAAAAGACTGCAGATCACCCATTTAGATGACCAGTCATATGACCGGCAGATATCTCGTAAGATTCCCAGAGAGTTTTGCTTTACATAGAAATTTGTGCTCTTTTATTTTCATTTTGACTCACTTCAGTGTTGGTTCCTTTAATTCAAGTTGGCATTCGGTTTTTGGAATTTAAATAAGTCCTCAGCAAGAAAGTTTGTTTAAAAAAATACATATGTGTACATAGTGCTTGAAAATATCAATTTTTCCCTTACCTTAAACCTTTGGGAGTGGGCAAAAATGATGTTTTGTAATTTAGGCAGAATTGAATATGCGCTATCTGGGAAGACAATAT
Source organism: Rhagoletis pomonella (assembly GCF_013731165.1). Classification (NCBI taxonomy): domain Eukaryota; kingdom Metazoa; phylum Arthropoda; class Insecta; order Diptera; family Tephritidae; genus Rhagoletis; species Rhagoletis pomonella. The sequence goes on along the minus strand of NW_023460926.1, from coordinate 27,694 downwards.
CTACATGTAATATTTATTCTGCTTATTGGCACTATATCCAAACACAAACGCATCTTAAGTGTCTTAACAGTGAAACAATTTCTTATTTTCTAAGTTTGCAAATAAAACTTCACACTTAAAATTAAGACATTTATAACAAACATTTTATGAAGAAAATCCCTTCTTCGTTTAAAATAAAAATAAGCGAAATCAGCACAATTTCATACAACCCTGCCTGAGATGAAAATTTTCTCTACGATAGGGCTAGTAGCCATTTCTAACAGATTTTGGGTCGCTTAGTCATAAAGGGAAACATATATACATATTTAAAATTTAAGAAAACAAGGCAAATAGCAAAATCGGCTAAAAACGGCTAATTTTTTTCTGCAAACCGGCTAACAAATCGGCTGCCGGCTAAATCGAAATTTCTCCGGCTGTTTGTTATCGCAACCGGCTAAATCTAGCCGGAAAACGGCTAAAATGGCAACACTGATTGTAAGGATGAAATCCATAGCCGCGGCGTTATTGCTTGAAGAGGAGAACGAGTCCCAGATTGCTGATGCGGAAGTTGAAAGGCGGAGATTTAGGGACATGTTTGATCTTTTTCAGATGAGTGAAGAGTCATAAATTCATCATGAACTGTATTAGTCACCGCTCAAAGCCAGTGAAATTATAAACGTTGTTTGAGCACTCCACAACATTTAAGCTTGTCCTTCCATAGCAAATCGAATTAAATACAACATACGCACCTCTTTTTAAAAAGTTAGTAAAAGCGAGTGCAATAATAAAAGCATATTTTTTATGTAACTTCAGATTTTATGTATGTATGTATATACATACCTCTATTAATCTTATATACAAAGAATAAATTGTATTCAGTGCATTTCACAGTCTTATTTATAAATATTGAAAACAAAAACGCCTGTGTTTCCTCTTTGAAACCCCCGCACAACATCCCTGTTGGTTGCCATTATTTGAGCCAATTTGTCGTTTTCCCGTATTACCGCTCGCGAAAACAAAGAAATCGAGAAAATTCGTTTATGATGACTTTTACAATCATGCCCAGTATGTTTTACTTATTTTTTTTTATAAAATTTTATTATTTAAACCCACGAAAATAACAATCGAAACGTTCCCCTTCAACAAATTTGCAACTTAGAATAACAGAACTACGATCGAAATGTAGAATAGATATAATCGTAACTTTCGAAGATTGATCGAAAGGAAACGGAACGCAGAATACCAAAGTTGCCAAACGGAGAAAATTTCGATTCCAGTCGAAATGCAGAATAAGGCTGATTGTTTGAGAAGCTCTCCTACCATGATATAAATAATAAATAAATGTGTTTGAAACCTATTTTTTATTTAAAGTGGCGTTTTTATTTTTTCTCTCTGACCGCAGGATTTATTTTGAAGTACTTTGTAATTTCAAACATATGATTAATTCCAAAAATTAAAAAAAAAATTCAGTGCAATGTGGACTAAAAATATGGGTAACAAATGCAATAGGAAATTTATTTAGAATTAAAAAAATTTTAACTTTTTGGTCTCCCAAGGACGAATAGGTAAGTTTTAAGCTGACAAAGTTAGAAGAACGAAATTCGAGGATGTTATCGAGTTTATTTAAGCCCTTTACATATAGTTTTTTCAAAAACAAATATTGCGATATTTCAAGGATAAAATATTTAAATTACATTTTCAATATTTACCAGCCCTTCTGCACCAGAAACTTGAATCTGTTTAAATTATACAGGATTTCCTCATTAATTCTATACCCATACTCAGAGCTGGGTCGTAATGATTCCTTTAGGAATTAAATTACTCCCAATTACAGATTACAAGGAATTGTAATTAGGAATCAATTCCTTCAGTCCACAGCAAACGAATCGATTACTTTTTCAATTCCTTGAAGTAATTTCAAATGTAATTGTTTTTTTCTTTAATTCCATTACAAGGAATTTCATATTGTAATTGGAATAAATTACGTTCTAGTAATGTAATTTTTTTTCCAATTCCTTTGAAAGGAATTGAAAATGTAATTGATTTTTTTTTTAATTCCATTACCTGGAATTGCAAGAGTACTTTAGTTTTTTTCAATTACTCAAAGGAATTGTAAAAGTAATCGAGAAACTGAAAGTTCATTCACGAATGTACAATGTGGAAATTTTGTTGTGGTCAAAGATTAAAATCGGAAGCTCAAATTGGACATCTTCTATGTATATCTATATATATAAAAATCTTGTGTTCGTATGTCACGGTCATCAAAACCCAAGAACGGCTGAACCGATTTGAATAATTTTTTTTTTATTATTCGGTATAATACCAGAACCAATGATATCGCTAAAATTTGGAGGGTTGCCACCTATTTTAAAATTTTTCAACCCAATTATATTGATAAAATTAATGAATTATTACAATATGGGTATCAAGTTAAAGAGGTTTAAGAAAGATAACTGCTGGAAGTATTTTTGACGAGGGTTGCCACCTATTTGAAAATTTAAACTTAGTCAAATTGATAGAATAAATGAAATATTGCCATGTGGGTGTCAAACTAAAGAGTTTTAAGAAGGCCTACTGCCGAAAATATTTTTGAGGAGGGTTGCCATCTATTTGAAAATTTAACTAAATTACATTGATAAAATAAATAAAATATTGCAATATGGGTATCAAATTAAAGAGGTTTAAGAAAGATAACTGTTGTAAATATTTTTGGGAGTGCAATGGGGTATAGTCGTTGCGCTGGGTATGCAGTTACAGTTGCATGGCTATACTCAATCCCGACTCTTGCGTCCTCGTTCGCGCACTCTGGGCAACGTGAGCAACCCATGTGCGAGATGCGGTAACCAATCCGAGTGGAGCCTTGGGTCACGGCAGAAAGAGGGGGAGCTTCGGTGGGGCTACTCCGACTTTTTCGGTTTAAGGGCTCACTGAAGTCCGCAGCGTCTGTTCACCAGTAGGTGCGGCTGCAAGCGGGTGTCTGCTTGGAGCAAGGGGCTCGCTATATAAACGTGTATTTGGTTGCGAAACCACCCCCGTCCCAGCAATGGGTTGTGCGCTGGGCTTGGGACCCGCCACGTAAAAACCACTTCCAGTGAAGAAGCAAGGCAAAACTTCGGATGAGACCCCCCCTTATAATGACGACCACGGCAAACGTTTAAAGGACTACGATCTGAGGGCATGCACCTGGAATGTCCGGACCCTTAATGGGGAAGGTGCCTCTGCCCGGCTGGTTGATGTCCTCGTAAGGACAAAAGCTGCCATCACCACCATCCAAGAAATGCATTGGACGGGGCAAGGCAAACAATGTCTGGGATCTTGCGACGTCTACTACAGCTGCCATGTAAAGGAGCGCAAATTCCGAGTTGGATTTATGGTGGGAGAGATACTCCGTCGCCGAGTACTATCGTTCACCCCGGTGGACGAGCGTCTAGCCACAATCCGCATCAAAGCGAGATTCTTAAACATCTCGCTCATCTGCGCCCATGCCCCGACGGAAAAGAAGAATGAGGCATCCAAGGATCTCTTCTATGAGCGCTTGGAGCGCACGTACGAGCGCTGCCCCCGTCATGGTATCAAAATCGTGCTTGGCGACTTCAATGCCAGGGTGGGCAAGGAAGGGATCTTTGGAACCACCGTCGGAAAATTCAGCCTCCACGACGAAACGTGCAACAGCGGATTGAGGCTGATCGACTTCGCCGGGGCCCCAAGCATGGTAGTATGCAGTACTAGGTTCAAGCATAAGAAGATCCATCAAGCTACGTGGCTGCCTCCGGATCGAAAAACGAGAAACCAAATCGATCATGTTGTGATAGACGGAAGGCACGCTTCCAGTGTTTTAGACGTACGCACACTCCGAAGCTCAAACATCGACTCGGACCACTATCTTGTTGCATCCAAGATACGCACCCGCCGCTGTGCAGCAAAAAAGGTGCGCCCAAATATGCAAGGAAAGCTTAACGTCGAAAAGCTGCAATCACAACAGACATCCAGCGCTTTCGCTACTCGACTCTCACACCTGCTCTCAGAGAGCACTCTTCAACAAACCGACATATGCGAGCAGTGGAACCACATTCCCCGCTCATTAAGTACCGCCGCCGAAGAAGTAGTCAGATTTCAGCGAGCCCGAAAGAACAAATGGTACGATGAGGAGTGTCAGGAAGCTGCAGAGAAAAAAGATGCCGCCTACAGGGCCACGCTGCAATCAGGCGCAACGCGCGCTATGTGGGACCGCTGAAGAGGGAAGCGATACGTATTTGTCGCAATAAGAAAAGAGAGGCCGAAATACGTGAGTGAGAAGAGCTTGAAATGCTGGCCGACAGGAGGAATGTCCGAAAATTTTACCAGAGAGTTAGGCGACTTACGGAAGGTTTAAAGACCGGGGCGCACTCCTGTAAGAACAATAATGTCGACCTAGTAACTGATGTCCAGAGCGTACTTAAATTATGGAGGTAACACTTTTTCGCCCTACTAAATGGTAGCAGCACGAAAAGTTGTGGAGAAGAAGAACCCGAGCCCGCAGTCGATGATGACGGAGTCGACGTCCGACCGCCTGACTATGACGAGGTACATATAGCAATAACGCGGCTGAAAAACAACAAAGCCGCTGGAGCTGACAGCCTGCCAGCTGAGCTATTCAAGTACGGCGGCGAGGAGTTGATAAGGTGCATGCATCAACTCTTGTGCAGAATATGGTCAGATAAACGCATGCCCGACGACTGGAATTTTAGTGTGCTCTGCCCAATCCACAAGAAAGGTGACCCCGCCATTCGCGCCAACTACCGCGGGAACAGCTTTCTAAGCATAGGTTACAAGGTCTTATCAAGCGTATTGTGTGAAAGACTGAAGCCCACCGTCAATAAACTGATTGGGCCTTATCAGTGTGGCTTTAGACCTGGCAAATCCACCATAGACCAGGTATTCACAATACGCCAAATCTTGGAAAAGACCCGCGAGAAAAGGATCGACACTCACCACCTATTTGTCGACTTTAAAGCCGCTTTTGACAGCACTAAAAGGAGTTGCCTATACGCCGCTATGTCTGATTTGGCATCCCCTCAAAACTCATACGGCTGTGTAAAATGACGTTGAGCAATACCACCAGCTCTGTCATAATTGGGAAAGACCTCTCCGAGCCGTTCGCCACAAAACGGGTTTCAGACAGGGCGACACCTTTTCATGTGACTTCTTTAATCTGATGTTGGAGAAGATAATAAGAGCTGCAGAACTGAACCGCTCAGGAACAATTTACTACAAGAGCGTGCAATTGCTGGCTTATGCCGATGACATCGACATCATCGGTAACAAAAACCGCGAAGTCTGTTCTGCCTTTTCCAAGTTGGATAGGGAAGCAAAGCGAATGGGTCTGGTGGTAAACGAGAACAAGACGAAGTATCTCCTGTCATCAAACAAACAGTCAGCGCATTCGCGCCTTGGCACCCACGTCACTGTTGAGAGTTATAATTTCGAGAAAGTAGAGAATTTCGTTTACTTGGGAACCAGCATTAACACCGATAATAATGTCAGCATTGAAATCCAACGCAGAATTACTCTTGCCAACAAGTGCTACTTTGGACTGAGTAGGCAATTCAGGAGTAAAGTCCTCTCTCGACGTACGAAAACCACGCTCTATAAGTCACTCATCATGCCCGTGCTGGTATATCGCGCAGAAGCATGGACAATGACAACATCCGATGAGGCGGCTCTTGGAGTGTTTGAGAGAAAGATTTTGCGGAAGATTTACGGGCCTTTACGGCGAGTACCGCAGACGATAGAACGATGAGCTGTATGAGCTTTACAACGATTTGGACATAGTGCAGCGAATTAAAATACAGCGGCTCCGCTGGCTTGGCCATGTCGTTCGAATGGACACCGACGCTCCAGCTCTGAAAGTATTCAACTCGGAACTCGCTGGTGGTAGCAGAGGAAGAGGGAGGCCCCCACTGCGATGGAAAGATCAGGTGGAGAAGGACTTGGCTTCACTTGGCGTTTCCAATTGGCGTCAGTTGGCACAGAGGAGAAACGACTGGCGTGCTTTGCTGAACTCCGCCAAAATCGCTTAGGCGGTTACAGCGCCAAAAAAGAAGAAGAAGAAGAAATATTTTTGAGGGGGGCTGCCACCTATTTGGAAATTGTAACTCAGTTAAATTGATAAAGTAAATGAAATATTGGCATGTGGGTGTCAAACTAAAGAGTTTTTAAAAGGCTTACAGTCTACCATGAACACTTCCAGAAATATGCAATATGAAAAGTTCGGTTTATATGGGAGGTGCCACGCCCCATTCTCCAACCATGCAAATTTTTCTCCATGAGTATGGAATTGGTCTTATATATGTATATATCACCATACTCAGTTCTAGTCCTCTACCACAAATATATGCAGTTTGAAAAATTCGGTTTGTATGGGAGGTGCCATGCCCCCTTTCTATATCGAAACTTTTTTTTAGCCTATAACCATCCTTGGAGAGTCTGCAGTAGATTCCGAAATCTCAAACAAATCGGTACGGCCGTTCTCGAGCTTTGCGAACAGAAAAAAACGCCTTTCAAAATATATATTAGTATAGACTAGTCAATATCTGCTTGTTTTGTGGCTTAAAACACTACTACCGATGAAAATCGATGGATAAGTAAACAAGTTTGCAAGGGTTAAGTGAAAGTGCAATAATTTTTTGTAAGAAATACTAGCAGGAAATTATGTTACCCATACGCCATATCGTACATGACCGTATGACCATGTTAAAGTTTGGATTTTTTTCATTCGCAATGAAAACTTAAAATGAAAATAACTTGACTAAATGACCTTATCTAAAAAAAAACGGTATACAGATCCGTAACATACCACTTAAAATTAATTTTACGTCTCTGGGCGTTTTTTGTGTAATTTTAGCGTCGTTACAGTGTTATCATCAAAATTTAGCCATAGCAATGAAATTTGTTTATAAAACTCTTAGGAGGTAGGATCTCCAGTCCCACAGGGCTCGTAATTCAAGCGGACTCTATCCTCATTTGTAATGCAGGATACCAGTAAGAGTACTTCAAAGGCCCCAGAAGGCACGCCATTTTGGGTAGAATTAAGGGTACCATAATATACATAATTAACTCAGTGCATTTTTATAGATACGCAAGGATTAGTCCAAGAGAACAGCAGTGCCCAAGGCAGCAACATTTATAGGTCTCATCTGCCGCGAAGCGCGTTCGCGGTAGGATCTGGAAAATTTAACCGTTACCCTATAAACTGAACAGCTACAGTTTAAGCTATTCAGTTTTCTTAAAGTCCAATTAGTAATACAACTTAGGTGTAAGTTGTTTATTCAAGGCAGTTAGCAACCAAGAAATTTCACAAAGCTATTGTAATTCAACAGTAAAAAATTTTTTTTTATAATTTTTCGATTACTTTGAGGAATGGAATTGGAAAAAAAAATGAATTACATTTTCAATTCCTTTCAAAGGAATTGAAAAAAAATACATTTTCAATTCCTTTCAAAGGAATTGAAATAAAAGAAATTACCTTACTAGCACGTAATTTATTCCAATTACAATATGAAATTCCTTGTAATGGAATTAAAGAAAAAAACAATTCCATTTGAAATTACTTCAAGGAATTGAAAAAGTGATCGATTCCTTTGCTGTGAACTAAAGGAATTGAATCCTAATTACAATTACTGAGGAATGTAATTGTAATTGTAATGTAATTGCATTTACCCAGCTCTGCCCATACTTCTTCTCTAAGCACATTTCTCTGAATTTTTTAAATCATTTTTGAATTACTGTCTGAGTGAGAAACTAAAAACTTAATTTTACTATATTTGGCCAGGGGTTTCGCCAATATATTGATATTTGTGTTTAAAATTTTTTATTTTTTAAATAAAAAAAGAAATATAGCCAATACTGGTCAAGAAAAGAAGTTTATATTATTGCCATCAGTGCAGATTACAAACCCCGAAAATCCCAGGAATACTTGCCAAGCATGCCGGGATTTTCGAGGCCTTAAAAAGTCCGAGATCCCAGGATTCAGGGACTAAAATTCCTAGCGTGCACCTCTCATATAAACCGGATTTTTCATACTGCATATCTCTGGAAGTGTTCATTCTAGATTACTCGAATATGGTATAGAGATATAGGAATTCTATCGCATAGTGCGCAGCATGCGGTAACTCTATAAATGCCTTAAGCACAAATGCGACCTTGCGTCAGATAAAATATGACATGGCATGACTTTCCGCCTTTCTGCCCTTTTTTCGTTTGGATTTCGTGCTGCTATGTCGTGCTTGCCTAGACACTAATAAAAATACGTGATATTAATTGATTAACCAAATCCTTAGTTTACTATTAAATCAAAAATAAAGTTTTGTATATCAATTTTTGTTGCTTGCGAGGTTGAGAGGGATACTCTATTAAAACCTCCAAAGTGGTAACCCCGACGTCATCTCGCACTCGGGCAAGCGCGACAAGCATGTGTAAGCACATAACCAAACCTTAAGGGTAAGGCAATGCCGATCGAAATGAAAGACGGTGGGTTGCCTGGAGGCGCAGCCGAGATAGGTGCACCTTTTAGGTATCGATCGATACTTGATACTTTGGAAACAAGTATCTAATAAAAGTATTCGATACTTTTACATTATTCCGTTAAAAATCCCTTATACCTACGGTGACCATATTAACCAACGTAAAATAAAGGACTTTTTTTTATATGATTTGAGAATACGTACATACCACTTGTATGACAAAAGTACCTTACAGATATCGTAATTTAAATCAAATATTTACCAGTTAATTATATTATTTAATTGTAAAGGTTCCCCTGCTGTAGCGAAAAATGAAGCCAAATCCTTTTCAAAGACTTCGGCACCCTTTGCTACCAAAATGCGTTTACCATAATTCATTTTCAACGAATTTTTACTAATAACCAAAAAAAAATATTTATTTTGGTTAACATTTTTTATAACATTCCAAAATTTTTTTTTATGTAATTTTTTTTTCATTTTGGGAAAACCATACAATTGCTTTCAACTAGTTTTTGTTATGTAACATTTATTAACTGCAACAGGAGAATACATTTTCTTCAAAATTGCCACTGTTTCTGCATTTTGCACTAAAAAATTTAATATAATCAAATAAAAATTCACACATCAGGCTCAAGTGGTCTCTTGCAAATATTGTAACCTTTCATTAAAAAAAAAAAATAAAAATTAATCAAATTAAGTGAAAAATGAAGGCTCCAGTGAATTACGAACACTAAATGTCAGTTTTGAACCACTGTGCAGCAGGGAGTTTATTGTTTTCTTTCAAAGGAACTGCAAACTCAGTGCGCAACACAATCTGCTTTATAGATTGTACAAATGTTACCGATTAAGTAGAAACCCTTAAGTGGGACGAAGGTGTTCATTATATTTTGTTTTTTATTTTTCATATTCTGTGTTTAAAAATTTACCTATGAAAAATGCAGAGCTGATTTAAAGGTTTAAGTTATAAAGAACAAACGGCGTCCTTTATTTTGAAAAAAAAATTATAAAGGACAAGGGGTTAAAATAAAGGACTGTCCTTTAAAATAAAGGACGGATGGTCACCGTACTTATACCAAAACTAATACTCATAGTGACTCTTTTTTAGTAAAATTATTTTCAATCAAAAACTTTGCGTAGAAATTACTGAACTGCTGTTGAAGCTTATTGTTACCTTTAGTACTTACCATAAATAATTTTTAACTATTTCAGCTATTTGGGGATATATTTTTCCCATTTTTTCCACCACGCGAGCGGATCTCGATGTCTCTCCAATAAATATTCTTGAATATATTGATTACCCCCAACTATGGCAGACGCTAAAAAACTTTTGTGGGCTTACTTAGATTTTTTATCAAAATCACTCCAAAGAGAATTGACTAAAATTGCTCAACAGTATCAAATACATACTATTCGATACTCGATACTATTCACATCACTATTTTGGCAGCGCTGGACCCAAACGTCCCCGCCCAACTGGGGGATGTCATTGCATCGCTACCGCAAAACGACAGGTTCGAGTATGTGAGGCAAAGAATTATCGAGCACTTCGCCGATAGCGAACAGCGACGCCTAAACCGCGTACTCTCAGAATTGCCGCTGGGGGATAAGACACCGTCAGAACTGTTCTTTGAAATGAAGCGCGTCGCTGGCTACACACTCGGCGATACGGCGCTCAAAAGCCTCTGGATCAAACGTTCGCCGGAGTTCGCACAAGCAGTTGTACCAGCCTCATCCGGTTCTGCGACCAAATTTACGAAAATAGCCGACACCATAGTGGATGGTATCGCGCCGCTTCAAGTGAACTGCGTGAATTCGTAATGGAACTAGACAAAAAACTTGAAAAATTCGCTATTCGTTCGCGTAATTGTGGGCGGTCAACCTCTCGACGAAGAGCAGATGACCGAAACAACTCTCAAACAGCAGCAAACGTCATCTGTTGCAGCCCAAGACTGTTGGTACCACCTGAAATATGGCTCCGGAAGCGAGTGGCGGATGATAGCGAAGGGTCCGTCACAGAGCGCAAAGTTCTTCGCCTTCAAGTGCACGAACGACGGGAAGGTAAAATGTTCCTTGTCGATACCGGCGCCGACGTACTCGTCCTGCCCATCTTTGTCAGTTCTCGCGATGTGCGACCCACCACGACCAAACTGTATGCCGCAAATGGATCTACCATCAAGACCATTGGAGGAAAAAGAATCAACTTGGATCTCGGACATCGTCGTGGTCGTTCGTAATCGCCGATGTTACAACATCGATAATTGGCGCAGACTTCGTTCGTTTGTATGATCTTCCCATCGATTTGCGCCGAAACCAACTGATCGACAATCCCACCAAACTGCGATCTTCACTAACTGCGTCAACGTTTTCCAAGGTAATCCAGATTAAAATATTCAACGCAAACGACCCCTTTGCTGATTTGTTGCGCGAGTTTGCAGATATCACCTTGTGGTTCTTCCACGGTAGTTCACCGCATAGTGACATCGGGTCAGCCGGTGTTTTCTCGCCGTCGACGCCTGTCGCCTAATATGTTGACGGCAGCACGAAACGAATTAAATTTTTTAATAAACTCCGGCCTCTGTAGTCCGTCTAGCAGCAACTGGGCAAGCTCGTTGCACATGGTGTGGAAAGGCGACGGAACCTGGAGACCATGCGGCGATTATCGTGCGCTTAACGCACAAACTGTACCCGACCGATATCCGCTGCCATATTTATCGGATTTTACATGTAACTTATAAGGTAAGATAATTTTCTCGAAGATCGATCTCCAACGTGCTTTTCACCAAGTGCCGATCCACGACGATGATGTAGCCAAAACAGCCATAACGACGTCATTCGGGTTGTTCGAATTTCGCGCACCTTTTAAAGGCTGATAAACGAGGTTTTGCGTGGTCTAGACTGCGCTTTCCCCTATATTGACGACATTTGTATAGCGTCCTCGTCAGCGCAACAGCATCGTCGGGACATACACGCAGTCATTCAGACAACAATCTCGCAATTAATGTGTCCAAATGTGAATTTGGCAAAAGCGAGGTAAGATTTCTCGCCCACTTAATCGACGCCCGAGGAATTCGTCCTTTACCCGAAAGGATCACGGCGATCCGCGATTTCCCGAAACCCACCATAGCCAAGGAGCAATTGTAAAATTTTACAGCAAATTCTTGACAAACGATATCGCCTATCAATCGCATTTGCTACAGCTGATTACGGGTATCAGGAAAAATGATCGTACGCGACTCGTGTGGAACAGGGAAGCAGAAACTGCTTTTGACCGTTTCAAAGCTGAATTGTTGGAAGCAACATTGCTCGTGTACCCGGTGTCAGCGGCAGAATTACCGCTATACGTAGACGCTTCGGATACAGCCGTTGGGGCTGCCTTACACCAAGTCGTAAACGGAGAACTAGAACCGCTCGGGTTCTACTCGAAAAAGGTGACCAGCGCGCAGCGAAAGTATAGCACTTACGACCGCGAAAGGACCGCCGTGTACCAGGGTCTATGCCACCTCCGATACATGATCTAGGGTCACTGATCATCGCCCACTGGTCTACGCCTTCCGACAGAGGTTGGAGAAAGCTTCACCTCGTAGAGTTCGTCAACTCGATTTTATAGGCCAATTTATGACCGACTTTCGTCATACGTCTGAACTGCTGTCACGCATACAATCGATCGACGAGATTATTGATTACGAAAAGATAGCAGCAGCGCAGAAAACCGACACCCATCTGCTAACATTGCTTAACGATTCAGGTTAATACTAGAGCATTTTTCCATTCCCAACAGTAACACCCGGCTGGTATGCGACACGTCGACCGAAAGCATTCGCCACTACGTACCACACGAATTCCGAAGAGCACTACTTGCGAAGGTACACGGCTTATCGCATCCAGGAGTCCGCGCAACTACAAACCTGATGACGCAAAGATTTGTTTGGCCAGGCATAAGGAAGGACTCAGCGATATTCGTCCGGAACTGCGAAGCGTGCCAACGATCTAAGATTCATCGACACACCAAATCTTCCCCGGCTCGTTTAGAAGCGCAAAAAGAACGGTTCTCTCACGTCAACGTCGACATCGTTGGCCCTTTTCCTCCTTGCGAAGGACAACGTTTTTGGCTCACGATGATCGACAGATACATCCGCTACAAGCAGCTCCAATGTCAGAAATGTCCGCCGAGTCCGTTGCGAAAGCGTTTATAGGCAACTGGGTTTCCAGATTTGGTGTTCCAACACGTATTTCATCGGATCAGGGCCGACAATTCGACTCCGCAGTATTCGCAGAGTTAATGAAAGCAATTGGCGCAATTCACCTTCGGACCTCACCATACCATCCGCAGTCATACGGTATAATTGAAATATGGCATTGAAGCTTCAAATCTGCTATTTTATGCCACGATCCATCAAGGTGGGTACATCATTTGCCAACAATTCTGCTCGGCCTCTGTGTGGCTTATAAACCTGATATAAACGCATGCCCCGCCATGCTCGTTTAGGGCTCTTAGTGACGCAACAAACAGTATCTTATTTTCGGGCGGCCATGCAGAAACTGCGTCCTACCCAGACAGCGCATCATTCGACTCCCAGAGTCTTTGTTTCTCCTGCGTCTCAAGTATTCGTGCGGAATGATTCGATCCATCCTTCACTCACACATCCGTATGACGGACCGTATCCAGTCGTAAAGCGATCACCAAAATTATTTAAACTCATCATACGAGAGAGACACACTAATATAAGCATCGATCGGCTCAAACCCGCATTCTTCGCCAATGACGATTATGAAGATCTAGGACACACCACACAACAAGAGAAATCGTCACTTGCGCCGGATCCTATAACGACGAAATCTACCCGCAGTAGGAGGGGTGTATACATTCCTCTTCCATATAGATAGTTTCGACTGGACAGGAAGTACTGTGGCAGCACACCTGCAGCGTGCGGTAACTTTATAAACGCCTCAAGCACAAATGGGCCCTGTCGTCAGATAAAATATAAAAAATTATAATCTGACATGACTTTCCGCCTTCCTACCCTTTTTTATTAAATGATTAAACAAATTCTTAGTTTACTGCTAAATCAAAAATAAAGTTTTCTATATCTTGCTACATCCATTTTTTCTACCTTGCGAGTTTGAGAGGGATACTCTATTAAAACCTCCAAAGAGCTATTGGAAAAAGGGGCGTGACACCTCCCATACAAACCGAATTTTTCACACTGCATATCTCTGGAAGTGTTCATGATAGAGAACTGGAATTTGGTATGGAGATATATAAAATCAATCGCATAGTCATGAAGACAAATTGGAGCTATTGAAAAAGGGGCGTAGCACCTCCCATAGAAACCGAATGATTCATACTGCATATCTCTAGAAGTGTTCATGGTAGAGTACTCGAATATGGTATAGAGATATATGAATTCAATCGCATAGTCATAGAAAAATTGGAGCTATTGGAAAAAGGGGCATGGCACCTCCCATAGAAACCGAATTTTCCATACTGCATATCTCTGGGAGAATCCATGGTAGAGTATTGGAACTTGGTATGTGCAAGATATACAAAATCAATCGCATAGTCAAAGCGAATTTTTCACACTGCTTATCTCTATTCATGACAGAGTACTGGAACTTGGTATGGAGATATATAAAATCTATCGCATAGTCATGAAGAATAATTGGGGCTATTGTAAAACGGGGCTCGGCACCTCCCATAAAAAACGGATTTTTCGTACCGCATATCTCGTGGAAGTGTTTATGGTAGAGTCCTGGAACTTGGTATGTACAAAATATATGGAATCAATCGCGGAGTCATGAACTACGATTGGGGCTATTGGAAAAGGAGCGCGCACCTCACATGCAAACCGGATTTTTCATTCTGCATGTCTCCAGAAGTGTTCATGGTAGAGGACTCGAATATGGTATTGAGATATATGAATTCAATCGAATAATCGTAGAAAAGTGGAGCTATTGGAAAAAGAAGCGTGGCACCTCCAATAGAAGCCGAATTTTTTGCATACAGCATATCTCTGGAAGTGTTCATGGTATAGTACTGGAACTTGGTATGTACAAGATATATAAAATCAATCGCATAGTCATGAAGCAAAATTGCGGCTATTGGAAAAAGGGCGTGCGCCTCTCACACAAACCGGATTTTTCATACTGCATATCTCTGGAAGTGTTCATGGTAGAGTACTGGATTTTGTTATGTACAAGATATATAAAATAAAATAATGTAAAATAAAAATATTTTTTTTTAAAACAAGCTTTTATTTAACATACACAATGAAAAGAAGAAAATAAAATAGTGTAAAAAAAGATTTTTTAGCAAGAAAATTTTGTAAACACCGCACTAAAATTAATAAAATAAAATAAGTTAAGCTTTCGTTAAATTTACTAAAAGCCAAACAGTGAAAGGAGTTACTCAAAGTCTATGAAAATTACTAACAATTTGTATTGATTTACTTCGTTTTTAAAAGTGTGTCGCGCGAAAAGCGAACCCGCATTCATATAACTGCATACATACATATGTATACCAGGGATTGGCATTGGTTGATCGTCAACTGTTCATACTCATTCAATACCGCTGCTTTGTATGACTGAGCAGCGGCGTTGGCTTAGTAGTATCGATACCTAAACGAAATTAGAGGATGACTGAACACGAGCGCATTGCGTGCTGTCTTGCAAATACAGCCACCACAAGTGAACGATGCTTATAACTGCTCATACTGATATTGACTTCGGCAAATCTGTACTCTGAATGATCGGGCACGAAACCAGCAAACGTGGCAGTTGAACGGCTCCGAAAACATGAGAGTCATCATTTGTTGCAGAAGTCGTTTGACTTGTTGCTGAAAATCATCTGACTTGTTGCTGAAAGCCATTTGACTTGTTGCTGAAAATCATCTGACTTGTTGCTGAAATGACGACGAATGTGGTAAAGGGTAATTTATCGTCTCGTATGCATGTATGTATGTAATAATAGCGCGTCTACCATTCAATTGCATTGCTCACTGCTGGCTAGTTGTGAATATGCATACGTACCTAGGTATGTATGTATGTACATATCAATGCTTCATTTCAAACAAGCAAGTGTCTTTGAATGTTTTTGAACTACAGTATCATCACTTCGGCAACACGTCAAACGCGCCTTCAGCAACAAACCCAAGGCGGCGGTTTGACTTCTGCAACAAATCAAGTTAGCTAACTGCGGCATCTTGCCTTCGCCAGTCTTTCACATAAGCTGTCATGCTTTCGGCAACCGTCCAAAGCAGTATCGTGCTTTTGGCAGTCGATCAAATACGGCGGTTGCTGGTTTCGTGCACGATCATTCGGAGTACAGATTTGCCGAAGTCAATATCAGTATGAGCTGTTATAAGCATCGTTCACTTGTGGTGGCTGTATTTGCAAGACAGCACGCTTTGCGGTGGTGTTCGTTCGTCCGTTTTTAACGTGAGTAGGCTTAAAGTCACAAAAACAGCACCCTTTGCCAATCCCTGATGTATACCTAACCAATTATGCATGTACGCGGAATTAGATACAGCAAATTTTCTGTTAGATATGTATAATTCAAATATTTTGTGGAATTTCTGTTTAAAATATACACATGAAATGTTTAAAATTACAAACATTTTGAAAGTAAAAATATATTTTTTACAAATAATAAATACTAAGTGCCAGGGGCGCACGCAGGAATATATTTTTAGGGGGAAAGGGTTTATACTTCTAAATATATATCATCAGCAAATACTGAAAGTTCGCTCTTTAAAATACATATATGAAAGTTTTATTTACAGTATGAAATAAAAAAATAAACTTTTTAGAGTATCATCAATTGCATTTTATTTACATAAAATTTACAAAGCACTCAGACATTTTTAACTGGCTTCAAAAAAAGGGGAGGTTATCAATTCTTCGGAGTATTTTTACTTCTTTTATTTATTCCACCGCATAACTTTGCACCGCGTGAACCGATTCCAATAATTATTTTTTTTACCGGAAAGATGGTACCTTAAGGGCCGTCTCGTAATTTGGTTTAGATCCGATCATTAAATCATGAAAAAATTAACGGTTAAAGATGCACTCTACTTTCAAAAGTAATACAAAATTTTACAAAAGAATTTTAATATAAATAAATTAAATAATTTCACGAAATTTTTACACTTTTTTATTAATTTTCGTCGATTTCTGGTTTCTCATTTTTTAATAATTCGAATAACGAAAATTTAACTGAACTTGTATTTTTATCATGTAGCTCATTTTGGTGGAACGAATTCGAAGTTATGCAGCGTTTTTGCTGCATTTAAAATGCAACATTTAGCACTTTCGAACATATGTTTTCGAAGAGCTTTCATGCTATCGCATTTAGCAAATGTACATTTACGCGAGTTCGAAATCGTATGCTTTTGAAAAACACCCGTGTTCCAGTCGCTTATTCAGATCCGTATCTGTTACGATCAATTCTCACGAAGAAGATAATGTGCAAAAAACCCCACTGAAAAGGAAAAAAACAAATCTTAAACCAAAAATTCAATACCAAAACCGAACATTTGTTTGTGTATATATTCATTTGTCGGTGCTGTCAATTACAATTTCCTCACTTAATTAGGAAACAAAACAAACAGAGTTGATCACAAATTGATCCAGATTTCTATCAGCATCACTCGATGTTGAATTTGCGTAACTTTTCTTTATCCAAATAATTTAAAATAATAAATGAAATCTCGATCGGCGATTACTGAAACGCAGCTAGCCACTGTATACGCGAAAAAGCAATGTTGCCACTTTTTCTCATTAAACCATGTTCGAATCGTGGAAATTTTGGAAGATCACAGGGTTGATTTTAGCATTTAGATTCTTAATGCATAAATGGAGTTGCATTTAGGTAACGAATTTTGTATGGATATATGTACATTTAGAGTAGCATTTAGAGCTAAATGCGCTAAATGTGCTTTTACGTGTAAGCAAAAACAGCCCATTAGCAAATTAAATCTTCGAATGCTTATTAAGTACATATCAGTGGTAAACTTTTTAGGCTGTAAAGTGTAAAAAGCAACAGTAAGTGAGTATGCATTGCATATTCTTAGGACAATGTTTTCATTCGCAGTTAAACTTTAAAGAGCTCTCAAGAAAAAAAAAAATTCTTACAAAATTGCGCACAAGAAATGGAAACCCACCCCTTGTGTGCGCTACGTGACAAATTTGATATGTAAAAGTAAACAGACATTGTTTAACTTTGCACACACTAGGAGAGGAAACTGGTTACCTCTCTTTATATGAGTAAATTTAAAAGAAATTTTTTTAGAGGAAATTTTAAACATTTTATGTGTAAACCATGATACAATAATTTTTAGAAGGTAGTTTCACTTCAAAATTTTTGACATAAACCGTGTCTGTGACAAACACGCAATGTGGCCACTGCTTGGGGATTTTCGCTTGTTATTATACCCGAGCGCACTTGTGCACAAGGGTATATTAATTTTGTTCACATAACGGTTGTTTGTAACAGCCAAAACGAATCGAGATAGATATAGACAAATGTATACATAAATGATCAGGATGAAAAAAGAAATCGATTAAGCCATGTCTGTCTGTCCGTCCGTCTGTCCGTCTGTCCGTCTGTCCGTGTACACGATAACTCGAGCAAAAATTGAGATATCTTAACGAAATTTGGTATGTAGGTTTCCCTTAATCCAAGGTAGGTTGGTATTGAAAATGGGCGAAATCGGACTTTAACCACGCCCACTTCCCATATAACGGTAATTTCCAGAAATACGAAAACTGCGATATTTTAGTAACTACTAAAGATAATTCACTCAAAATTGATATTTCACTCAAAATTGATATTTATAATAAGTTTTAGACGCAAAATAAGAATATTATAAATTTTTGGAAAATGGGCGTAGCCCCGCCCACTTATGGTTATATGTGTATATCTTGGTAACCACTGCACCAATTTCTTCCAAACTTGGCACAGTTGTTGGCCTTCGCACAGCATACTAAATGGCCGAAAATTTTTAAAATCGCTCAATAACCACGCCTACTTCCCATATAACGGTAATTTTCAGAAATACGAAAACTGCGATATTTTAGTAACTACTGGAGATTATTCGCTCAAAATTGATATTTACAATAATTTTTCGACGAAAAATAAGAATATTATAAATTTTTGGAAAATGGGCGTAGCCACGCCCACTTATGGTTACATGTGTATATCTTGGTAACCGCTGCACCAATTTCTTCCAAACTTGGCACAGTTGTTGGCCCTGGTACAGCATAAAAAATCGCCGAAACTTTTTAAAATCGGACAATAACCACGCCCACATCCCATATAACGGTAATTTAGAGAAATACAAAATCTTCGATAAATCAGTAAATATTGTAGCTAATTTATTCAAAATTGATACTTGCAACAATTCTTTACCAAGAAATACGTTTATGGTAAAATTTTGGAAAATGGGCATGGCACCGCCCACTTATGATCACATATATGTATATCGGTAACCGTTCTACCAATTTGTACCAAACTCGGTGTGGTTATTGTGCTTGCCACATATAAGCAAAACGTTGAAAATTATTGAAATCGGACTAAAATAACGGCCGCTTCTCATATAACGGTAAATTTCAGAAATGCTTGAAACTTCAATATTTCGAAATTGAAGGACGCTAATTTACTCAAAATTGATACACCCCGGCTTACCATGTAGCGGTAGCTTTCGGAAAGGTGAAAAACATATATTTAATATTTGCGCCGGGTATTTAATGTTCGGCTCCGCCCGAACTTAGACTTTCTTACTTGTTTTAGATATTTTTGAACAGAACATGTAAAGATTTATATGTTTCATAACTGATCACTTAATTTTGGATATAAATATACGTATTTAATACATACAATTTGCCACTGCTAATCACATGAATAAAAATCATAAAAATGAAAATATAACGGCAATATTTCTTGTTTATAATGGATGAGTTCCATCGCACACCACGGACATTATCGGCCGCCGATTTAGATGGGCTCGCTAGTCTTTCCATTGCACCACAACTTATTGGTCAGAGCGATGAAGCTGGTGTAGTGTGCGCACCTCCATACATCTTCATGTACATATTTCAAGCGAGCGCTATTATTTAAATAGGCGGCCGATAAACTCTGTGGTATGCGGTGGCTCTTATAGCTGTATCCTTACACCTATTCCGTGTGTTGCAATATCCACGAAAGCAGCAGTTAATTTTTTATGAAGAAAATTATTAAAAAATATTGGAAAATTATTATTTATTTTTCCAACGTCAAAAGCTGGATTTTTTTTTGAAAAAGTTGGTACAACAAAAGATACGAAACACGTTTTCTGTCAAATAGCTAACATGGCGGATAAGAAGAAGAAGTGAAACTACCTTCTAAAAATTATTGTATCATGGTGTAAACTGTGAAAATGTGAACAATAAATGTTTAAAACTCAAAAAACAAATTTGAAATTTGTCCTACGCCACACATATGATAAGTAAAAGTAAGCAAGCAGTGTTTAAATTTGCATTCATTAAGAGAGGAAACTCGTTACCTATGTTAATATGCGCAAATTTAAACAAACATTTTTTAGAGTGCACTGATGTACTTTGGTTGGTGTTATTTGAAGTTAGACGAGGCACAATCTCGATGTTTTGTAGTTGTTTGTATAGCTTTATTAATATAGGGGAATGGACGGATGATAGTTCAGCTAGAGTTTCTGCTGTCATGTTATTACTATCTATGTTTCTTGTACTTGCGAAATCTATTAGGTCTGGTATCTTCTTTATATCGGTGGGCCAGTAAGTAGGTTTACCAGGAGATATGACCTATAGTCTATTGCGCCTGTTTATAATAGTATTGCATAACTGCCGCCCTTTTGGGTTAATAAGGCGTGATCCCCAGTACGTATGCTTTGAAGTCGCCTCCTGCCAGGAATCTATTACCCAGGCTATCAAAGAAAAGCCGATAGATTCAAGTCTCGGTTACGGCTTCGTAGGCATATGGTAGTTGCTTGTAGACAGGCTGTTGCTTTTGAGTCTAGAATATTGTGCTTTAGGCGATTTCTAATCAGCACCGCTGTGCCTCCATGAGCTTTACCATCTGGGTAATTTGTGCCGCAGAATTTGTATCCAGGTATGGAGAAATTATATTTATTTGTTAAATGTGTCTCGGACAGTAGCATAACATCTATGTTATATTCGGTGAGCAATTGACTGAGTTCTAATCTACGCTGATTTACACCGTTAGCGTTCCATAAGCAAATTTTCAACTCACTCATTTTTTATTCACTAAAATTTGCAACAATTGGTTTTGAGCGTTTATGATGTCTTGAATCATATTTTGCATAGTAGACATGAATTGAGTCATACACTGGGTAAGATTCAGTATCAGCCCTTCTATGCTGCATTTGCTCAGTATTATTCCTCTGAATATTTGCAAATGTTTCTTTATTGGAGTTTGATTTTGCCGTGCTTGGCTGCGTTGTTAGTTTTAATGCGTCGGCAAAAGAAACATTGGGAACTCGCTGCGCGTTGGCAAAAAAGGCTCCTAGTGTAGTGGTTGATGGCGTGAGGTGTTGGAGTATGGAAGAGCATACGGCTGTGTTGCGCTGATTCATGTGAGTTTTTTAAGTTTTTGTATACCGGGCATCCCCTATAATTGGCGGTGTGGTTACCTCCGCAATTACTGAATTTCTTTACAGCCACATCAGCTTTGATAGCCATGCAAGAAGCGGAAGCGTGAAGGTCGCCACAGGCAACCCACACTGGACGCAAGGTACAGTATGTTATGGTATGCCCAAATTCTTGACAATTTGTGCACTGTATGGGACCGTCTCGCTTGTGCGGCTCCTCCACTGTTATTCTTCGTAAGTTGTAGATTGGGTGCACTGTGTTTTTATTGATCGGCTTTGTTTCTGGCTTAGGTTCTTAAACATAGGCTGAGCGATTTTTCCTCTGTTGATATATTGACAACATTTTTAACAGCAAATCCTGCCTTCTCTAGAGCATGAGCACTATCACCAATGGGTCCACTTGATTCAATACCTTTTATTACTACTTGCAGTCCTTTGCTGCTTTTGAGCTGGTACGTATAGAAGTTTTTCTTATCGTTATTAAGGTTAAGTTTCGTCTTTTTAATGTTGCCCTTGGTAACTGACGTTACGTGGAACGTATTGTCTCCAATAAGCTGGATTAATTTATTCACGAGCTCACTACAGTTTTGCACTCGTAAATAAATTGAGCGCGGTTTGGGTTTGGCTTTGGAAACTTCATTCGGCTCTTTGTCACATTCATGTGTAACCGCATTGAACATAGCAGGGTGGTAACTTGCAAGGCAAGGATTTGGGCTGTTAGGATAGCCGATCGGGACCCATTTATCTGGGCTAGCTTCAGTGGCTGGGGAGGTTCTTGGCTATCCTATTTGCTCTTTACACTGCGGCACTATTTTATTATAGAGTCCCGAATTTATAACAAACAAATTTTTAGCTAGAAAGAGAACAATAAGTGAACAAAAAGAATTAAATAGTAAAAACGCATATGTGGACCAGTATTATATGTAACCAAACACTCTTCAGAACTCTCATTGTGGGCTCTCTCAACTTTGCCGGATTTGTAGCAAATCAAAGATGAAGTCGATCTGCTAGCTCACTTCCCACCCATCCATGGTTTTCGTTGGCTGCCATTTGTTGAAAACCCCATATTCGGTTAAGTTACCAACAAATTAGTTTCCCCTACCACGAGGAAACGGAAAAAAAAAGTTTTAGCCAATCATGGCGCTTATATACTCATCCGTTCCCAATGTTAACCCAGGTCAATTTGAGGAGAATATTATTTTCTGTATATTTGATTTCAAAAAATGATATTTATATTCTACAAATGTAAACTTATTCTAACACAATAGGGTGTAAGTTAAAGTAAACAATTATTCTTAGTGAAAGAAAAAATTCAAGTTACAGGAATTATGCGAAGGTGTTGTTTACGTAGTACTTTCTTCTTCTTCTTTATTCGCGCTATAACCGCCTATGCGATTTTGGCCGAGTCCAAAACAGCACGCCAATCATTTCTCTTCTGTGCTAACTGACGCCAATTGGAAATGCCAAGTGAAGCCAAGTCCTTCTCCACCTGGTCTTTCCAACGCAGAGGAGGCCTTCCTCTTCCTCTGTTACCAGCATTGCGGCCCGCGTTGAATATTTTCAGAGCAGGAGAGTTTCTGTCCATTCGAACGACATGGCCAAGCCAGCGTAGCCGCTGAATTTTAAATCGCTGCACTATGTCTATATCGTTGTAAAGCTCATACAGCTCATCGTTAAATCGTCTGCGATATTCGCCATCACCAACGCGTAAAGGTCCGTAAATCTTTCGCAGAATCTTTCTCTCGAAAACTCCAAGAGCCGCTTCATCAGATGCTTTCATTGTCCATGCTTCCACGCCATGCACCAGCACAGGCATGATGAGTGACTTATAGAGTGTGATCTTTGTACGACGAGAGAGGACTTTACTTCTGAATTGCCTACTTAGTCCAAAGTAGCACTTGTTGGCAAGAGTGATTCTCCGTTGGATTTCAAGGCTGACGTTATTATTGGTTTTAAAGCTGGTTCCCAAATAAACGAAGTCGTCTACTTTTTCAAACTTGTAACTGTCAACAGTGACGTGGGTGCAAAGACGCGTAAGCTCTGACTGTTTGTGTGATGACAGGAGATACTTCGTTTTGTCCTCGTTCACCACCAGACCCATTCGCTTTGCTTCTCTATCCAATCCCGAGAAGGCAGAACAGACGTAGCCCTTGGTTTTACCGATAATATCGATGTCGTCGGCATACGCCAGCAAGTGTACGCTCTTGTGCCTGAGCGGTTCAGATCTGCGGCTCTTATTATCTTCTGCAACATCAGATTAAAGAAATCACACGAAAGGAAGTCCCCTTGTCTGAAACCTCGTTTGGTATCAAACGGCTCGGAGAGGTCCTTCCCTATTCTGACGGAGCTGGTGGTGTTGCTCAACGTCATTTTACACAGCCGTATTAGTTTCGCGGGGATACCAAATTCAGACATCGCGGCGTAAAGGCAACTTCTCTTCGTGCTTTCGAAAGCGGCTTTGAAATCGACAAATAGATGGTGTGTGTCGATCCTATTCTCGCGGGTCTTTTCCAAGATTCAAGATTTGGCGTATTGTGAATACCTGATCTATGGTAGATTTTCCAGGCCTAAAGCCACACTGATAACGTCCAATCAGCTCGTTGACGGTGGGCTTCAGTCTTTCGCACAATACACTCGATAAGACCTTATAACCTATGCTTAGAAGGCTGATTCCGCGGTAGTTGGCGCGTATGGCGGGGTCGCCTTTATTGTGGATTGGGCAGAGCACACTTAAATTCCAGTCGTCGGGCATGCATTCATCTGACCATATTCTGCATACGAGCTGATGATCAGCTCCTGCCGCCGTACTTGAATAGCTCGGCTGGCAGGCCGTCAGCGCCAGCAGCTTTGTTGTTTTTCAGCCGCGTAATCGCTATTCGTACCTCGTCATTGTCAGGAGGTCGGACAGCTACTCCATCATCATCGAATGGGGACTCGGGTTCGTCTTCTTCACTACTTTCAGCGCTGCTACCATTCACTAGGTTGTAAAAGTGTTCCCTCCACAATTTAAGTATATTCTGGACATCGGCCACTAGGTCGCCATTGTTGTTCTTACAGGAGTTCGCCGCGGTCTTGAAACCTTCCGTAAGTCGCCTAACCCTCTGGTAGAATTTTGGGGCATTCTTCCTGTCGGCCAGCATCTCAAGCTCTTCGCACTCACGTATTTCGGCATCTCTCTTCTTATTGCGGCAAATACGTCTCGCTTCCTTCTTCAGTTCCCTATAACGGTCCCATATTGCTCGCGTTGCGCCCGATCGCAGCGTGGCCCTGTAGGCGGCATCTTTTTGTCTGCGGTTTCTTAACATTCCTCATCGTACCAGTTGTTCTTTCGGGCTCGCTGAAATCCAACTATTTCTTCGGCGGCGGTACTTAATGATCGGGAAATGTGGTTCCACTGATCGCGTATGTCGGATTGTTGAAGAGTGCTCCCAGAGAGCAGGTGTGTGAGTCGAGTGGCGAATAAATTGGCCGTCTGTTGTGATTGCAGCTTTTCGACGTTAAGCTTTTCTTGCATTGTTGGGCGCACATTTTTTTGCTGCACAGAGGCGGGTGCGTATCTTGGCTACAACAAGATAGTGGTCCGAGCCGATGTTTGGCCCTCGGAGTGTACGTACGTCCAAAACGCATGAAGCATGCCTTCCGTCTATCACAACATGATCGATTTGGTTTCTCGTTTTTCGATCTGGAGACAGCCATGTAACTTGGTGGATGTTATTATGCTGGACCCTAGTACTACATATTACCATGTTTCGGGCCCCGGCGAAGTCGATCAGCCTCAGTCCGTTATCGGACGTTTCGTCGTGGAGGCTGAATTTTCCGACAGTGGCGCCAAAGATCCCCTCCTTGCCCACCTTGGCATTAAAATCGCCAAGCACGATTTTGACATCGTGTCGGGGGCAGCGCTCATATGTACGTTCCAAGCGCTCATAGAAGAGATCCTTGGACGCCTCATCCTTCTCTACCGTCGGGGCATGAGAGCGAGAGCGAGATGTTGAAGAACCTAGCTTTGATGCGCATTGTGGCTAGACGTTAGTTAACCGGGGTGAACGCCAGTACTCGGCGACGGTGTCTCTCTTCTACCACGAAATCCAACACCGAATTTGCGCTCCTTTACGTGGCAACTGTAGTAGACGTCGCAAGGCTTCACGCTTACTGTTCCTTGCCCCGTACATCGCATTTTTTGGATGGCGATGATGTCAGCCTTTGTCTTCCCGAGGACATCAACCAGCCGGGCAGAGGCACATTCCCCATTAAGGGTCCGGATATTCCAGGTGCATACCCTTAAATCATAGTCCTTTATACGTTTGCCATGGTCGTCATCCCAGGCTGTTTTTTTCTTTTCATTAGGCGAGATGTTTGGTTGCTACCCAGAGGATACGTGGATATAAATATCCGGACGTTGTGAGCTGCGATTTGAACCGTACGCACAAGAATCGCTTCTGGTCACTACCAGGTGAATGGCAGTC
The DNA here is from genome assembly GCF_013731165.1 of Rhagoletis pomonella. Taxonomy (NCBI): domain Eukaryota; kingdom Metazoa; phylum Arthropoda; class Insecta; order Diptera; family Tephritidae; genus Rhagoletis; species Rhagoletis pomonella. The sequence goes on along the minus strand of NW_023460926.1, from coordinate 2,131 downwards.
AAAAGTTTTCCACTTCTGGTCGGAATGAATTTTTATTTGCCAGCGTGCTCGCCCGACTCCCGCGGGCATGCGAAATTCGAGCATGAGAAATAAAAGTGGAACGATTGAAACGTGCATTTTTTCTTGCGCAAGAAGTCAACACGGATTGCGCGCGATCCAGCCATGCGAGTCGGGCCCGCACGCTGGCAAATAAAAATTCATTCCGACCAAACTATATCGAAATGCACGCATTTTTTCATAGATAAATGCCAAAATGTTTATTACATAAGTAGTTGTTAAAAATTTTCGTCAACGAGGCGCAGAAATTTTTTAAAAATTCAATTTTTAATAAAAAAATTATTGAAAAACAAAAAAAAAATTATTGAAAAACAAAAAAAAAATTATTTTGTAACGCAAATAATTTCATTGTATAGTTTAATGTTTCTTAAATCTGCACCCCAAAAATTATTTCATTCGGACACTTACTTTCAAAGAAAAATAGAAATTTCCAAAACACTGCAAAAATATTCAATTGTTGATTAAAAAAAACTCTTTGGAATTTTGCAACAAAAATTACACAGTGTACTGTTCGACTACAAAACTCGGCGCTGCCTGAATATCATTAAAAAATATTAATGTTGGTAAATTCGGTGCCCACTTGAGGAAGCCTTACCCAGTACTTAACTGAATTAATTTTTCCGGGTGTTTTATAAATAACATAATAACTAACATAACATTGAAATACATTGGAATTTTAAAAAATAATTTTACGAACATGTAAAGCTTTTGGTTCAGAGCACGCACACCAATTATCTGATAAAGATAAAATATATATTTTTCATGCACTAAAGTACTACGTAAACAACACCTTCGCATAATTCCTGTAACTTGAATTTTTCCTTTCACTAAGACTAATTGTTTATTTAAACTTACACCCTATTGTCTTAGAATAAGTTTACATTTGTAGAATATAAATATCATTTTTTTGAAATCAAATATACAGTGACCCGGGTTAACATTAGAAACGGATGAGTATATAAGCGCCATGATTGGCTAAAACTTTTTTTTCCGTTTCCTCGTGGTAGGGGAAACTAATATGTTGGTAACTTAACCGAATATGGGGTTTTCAAGAAATGGCAGCCAACGAAAACCATGGATGGGTGGGAAGTGAGCTAGCAGATCGACTTCATCTTTGATTTGCTACAAATCCGGCAAACTTGAGAGAGCCCACAATGACAGTACATATAATACTGGTCCATATATGCGTTTTTACTATTTAATTCTTTTTGTTCACTTATTGTTCTCTTTCTAGCTAAACATTTTTTTGATATAAATTCGGGACTCTATAATAAAATAGTGCCGCAGTGTAAAAAGCAAATAGGATAGCCAAGAACCTCCCCATCCACTGAAGCTAGCCCAGATAAATGGGTCCCGATCGGCTATCCTAACAGCCCAAATCCTTGCCTTGCAAGTTACCACCCTGCAATGTTCAATGCGGTTACATATTTTTGGCGCCCAACGTGGGCCAACGCATGTCTGGAATGTTGCAAGTATTACACCTTTGCTAAAATTTTATCAACTCCTAATTAGAAAACAAATAATTCCCACTTGTTTTGTCTTATTTTCCGTCGAAGTAAATTTCAATGCCATAACCTGATTAAGTTCTGGTTAGGAATTCAAGCAATTAAAGGAGGATTTTTCAGTACCTGGCTCAAAGTAGAGTAGCTGAACCACTTAAAAGATGTTTGGGGTTTTCGACCAGAGTTTGAAGTTCAAATTCTAGCAAGATGCATACAAAATAAATCCCTTCCCAGCAAAAAATGGGTAATCGCGTTTAGTGGTAACGTGTTCTAGAAGGCATAGCGTTATAATGCCTTCGAATTTTTTCGCTTCTTTTATGCATTGCTAGTATTGCAAAGTAGAATGTCCTACAATATTTTATTTATTTCGCTTCTTTGTTTCATTTCGGAGAATGCAAAGTAGAATGTCCTATAATATTTCCTTTTTAATTCGTTTCTTTGCTTCATTTCCGGGAAAGCAAAGTATAATGTCCTACAATATTTTATTTGTTTCGCTTCTTTACTTCATTTCAGGGAATGCAAAGTAGAATGTCCTCCAACATTTTATTTGTTTCGCTTCTTTGCTTCATTTC
>NW_023460925.1:0-30639 GCF_013731165.1 Rhagoletis pomonella | reverse complement strand
TAGTTACCTAGCAACAAACTTTTCAGAAATCTCAGGCACAAAAATTTTTGAGAAACCATCTCAAAAAGGAATCGCTGAAATCAGCCTTAGAGAGGACATTGAGTAAGCTTCCAAGACATTGTTGACTTACCATAAATGCTATAAATCTTCGAGGCCTAGACGAAAATCTAAACCTGCATGGTGGAACAAGGAATTTGGAAGATCTAAAAGAGAGTTTAGGAATCTCTTTAAACTATAAATACAGGCCAACTCTGAAGATGTTGTTAAAGAGAGTACTAAAAGATATTCCTGGAAGGACTTCTGTAGAGACAATAAGAAAAATTTCTAAAATGTGGAAAATTCTTGCTAAGTGGTCTATAATACCACTTCTGATATGGAACGAAAATTGCGTATGGATTAAGGACAGCAAGGAAATTCTGAAAGTTCTCATAGGAGTCCACTTTCCTAGATTCACTGAACCGAAAGAAAGTTCAATTATGGCATACAATGTGGGTATCGAGATTGGTGAATACCTCACTACAGCAACTAGACTAGAGCGAGCTTTAAGATCGTTCAATTCATTCAAGTTTCCAGGTCCTGCCGGTAAAAGAGAGATACTGGGCCTTATGCATAAAAAGTGAGCTTAAGCTCCGGCTCGATTTTCAGTAAAAATGTTTGAGCTTGAGCTCACTTCGCCAGTCCAAAAATTGCTTAAGCTCACTTTTTATGTATAAGGCCCACTGTGTTAACTGCTGAGGTGTTCGAGATATATAAGTACTGCCTGTGAGATTTTTTTAAATTATTCCGGACCAACTTTGGCATCGAAACTTTCTTTTCCGTTGGTATAGGCATTTCTAATCAACAAGACCTTACTCAAGATGAGATTTAAGACTCCTGGATTAACAGATTATGATCTAGCTGGTAGAATCTTTGACATTGAATCATTTTCACATCAGGGTAAACTCCCCACTGGAAATAACACTGGATATCTAAACCCATAACATGACAGTGACATCGAAGATGAAATACCTACGGGAAGCGTAAACATCTTGACCTAGCAGAACAAACATCACAAAAATAAGACTGCCACAGAGTGACAAAACTTCAACGACACACAAGAACATCTCCTATGTCACTATTTGGCTTTCGGAAGATCGCCACTTAAATGCCTTGTCTCTACTGTCTTCTCCTCGCTGATTGAAATAGATTACAAATCTAGCTGTATGTTAGATTTAGAAAGGCCCAAGAATCCTGTTTTTTTTTTCATTCATCGCGCGTTGGACTTTGTGTGTTTCCAGATAAGTTAGAGTTGCATTTCACGCCAGGCTTTTCAGATATGCAGCGCTTTTCCGGAGTTCAGTTCAGGATTAATCAGATACTCGCTGAAAATCTTGAAAGCGCTGTATACCTGAAAATGTTGGTGAGGAGTTCCACTCTTAGGTTAAAAACCGAATAGAAGCAAAGATGAAAACAAATTCCTTGCAATTGGCCACATACATGACATGTTCATCTTCGTTTTCGCTCGCACTCTATTTTTCGCCTAAGCCTTCTATAAATAGCTGCTATTATATATCCTTCTCTTCATCTTGTGTGAGCCAGAATTTTAGAGGCGTTTGGTTTCCGATGTTCTTCCATGGACCATTTCCTCGCTCACTTGTATACCTCCTTATTTCCCCGCTGTTTGCCGATGCCCTTTTGAAGATAGTAGGTTTCTTCGCTATTCTCAAACACATAGAATCCTAGCCCGTAGTAAGCTGTCTTAGAAGTCTTGATTGTGCGGTGAACCTCAGTAAGATTTCGCGATACTAATGTAGATACTTTTCTAATTTCGAGTTTACACATTTCAAAAATTATAAGTAGAAATTAATTAAAATTTCTACTGGTGGAGCAGTATATTTCTTTACAAGTAATTTTTAAGCAAAACACATAACCGACTATAATTTCCATATACAAATTTAAAGAAACTGCATTTGTGCAAATATAAATGTATGCTGCGTTAGAAAGCAAACACATGTATATATGTGTACACACTAGGGCGGTACAAAAACGTAAAATCCGAATTTTAATGCTCTCAATAAGATTGTTCTATGCCGAAAAAATGAAACCCCTATTTTTTAATTTTGAAATCAAAAAATATTTAGAGGTCACTGAAAGCGCTTAAAGTTTTCCATATATTTTATAAGGGGAAAAAACTACTCTTCATAGATATGGTATAAGATTCTTGAAACTCAATATTTTTCAATCGCAAAACTTCGGTTTATCTGCAGAAGTCTTGCAATAACAATACCCCATTGTTTATTTAATCATTTTCTATTATTAGCCATTTTTTATAGGATCCCTAAAAACCTCAAATGGGTCCCCTAAATATATTTTTTATTTCAAATTAAAGAAAGGTTAAGTTTTTTTCGGTATAGAACGTAGTGGGTGAGAGTTTTAAAATTCCGACTTTACTCGTTCACTTGCATTTTTGGACCACGCTAGTGTACACACAATGCTTCATCAATTAATTTATCTTAAAGATTATTCCCAAAATCCACAGCCTAGTAATCGATCGGTGCTCCAATTTTCATGCAAACAATTTGTTTAAACAAATGCGTAAGCTTTTTTCTGCTAGAAATTTTCACTATAAAAACAGTAGAAGTGTTACACAAGTGCATTAGTTGCGAGTCATGCAACAAACTGTGAACCTCGAAGTCTGAAGTCAACTTTCAAAAATGTTATTACATATTTTCTTTGTTATTTTGGCTACTTCACTACCTGCCATTAATGGATTGGGTGGCAGCTTACTTTCATCAAAATTATGCCAAATCTTAGGCAATTGCAATACCGGCAATACATCGCCAACATCGACTATCACAATATCGCCAGTCACTTCACCAACGCTTTCGTACACTTCACCAACAACTTCGCCGATTATCTACTATACGCCAACCTATGTGCCCACACCATTCCCGGTGCCGTACTACACAACTACAGGAAATCGATCGTTGTCCGATGCCATGAACGATGATGATGGCGCACGCGCACGTAGACGTCGTGCTGGACGGCCAAAACGCAGGCAGCGAGTGCAACGCGTCTATCCAAAGCGCAAACGTAGAATGTCGAAACGTAGACGTGGAGGAAGAAGAGGTTAAGGAAAGCAAATGGTTCAGTGTCTAGAAAAAATAAAAAAACTTTATAAAAACTTCTTAAAATACCGACATCTACATTTTGTACGGGGCGAACCCTACAACAAATTTTTAGTGGGCGCTAGCAGGGTATAAAAAATTAAAATTTTTTCCCAATCGCTAAAATTTGTTAAATTTTATTGAAACTTATCTACATAAATTTATAAAATCGCTCAGGTATAGCTGGTTAAGGCTCAAATTTAGTGAATTTTTGCGATATAAAAAATATAAACTTTTTCCCACTCTGGTAGCTACCCCAAATTATTATTATTTTTTTTTCGTGGATGTCTTTATTTTGTAAGTAGAACAAAATAATAGGGTGCCCCATGATGTTAATATTTTTAAGGACCACCCTAATGTATGCACTGTTGTAGGAGGGAAACACTCACCATCCTCAAACTCATAAACTTTTCAATTACAATTTAATAAACAATTCAATTAACTGCCAAATGATAAGCTTTCCCCAGAAAAGTCCCGAATAAAATAAGATACCCAAACATACCGAAGGGTTCCGAAGTTTTTGTTTCATACCATGGTTTAAAAATGTGATACAATGTCTGAAGGAAGGATCGGAAGACCCTTATGTACATTTCTTGTTGTAGCCTAGAACTTGTAGGAGCTCACAGTAGACTAGTTGCAGTCCTTTTAAGTAATTTTTTCCAACAGCATTCAATATAGAATTAACTTTTAGTTTTTTTTTGTATATTTAGTTTTTGATCAACTCAAAAAAATTATAAATCACCCCCTGAACGAATAGCTCTTATGCATTGAAAACGATGGGCATGATCTTCACACGTACTCTTATGTAGATAATTATTTTAGTAGCGACAGAGCTACACCGCGATCGTGGTTGTAGCCAGATTTGTTCTATTCCTTTTTTTTTTGGCGACAGGTAAGGTTCGTCCTTATCACCGTTGTGACCGATGCGTTAAAAAAATGTATGTCATCATCGACAAAGCCTTTAGATAATGCAGATAAACAATTTTCAGCTGTGGCCCGTGGATCGTGGTATTCAATGTGTTTCAAGTAGTATACTTTCAAAAACATGGCTGATAATATATAAAAGGCACGTTTTTGAGAATAGGAACTCTGACTCTGACTTGATGGAGCAAAACGGGATTCAAATTCACTTTTTTTATGTGGCTGTGTTATAAGCCTCGCAACGTCGGTTCTGAGTTTCACTAACAGTTTTCGTGTACTCTCCATTTCCGAAAGTGAAGATTGATCACCTTTATTTGCTCCAGGTCTTTGCGGAACCCTCACTGAAGTTCCGCAACAAAGTTCTGACTTTCTAATTCGTTTTGAAATACACTACATATGTTTGTATGTAGATCCATTTTTTTGGCCTAGGCTTTTAGAAGTAAGAATTTTCTAAATAATTCTTGGCATCAGCTCGGTTGGATTTCAAGTTTTTAGGTACATTTATTCAGCTAAGATTTGAATATTCAAATTAATCAATGGTGACAACCATCAAACCTTGTTGACGAAAATTTCAAAACTATCGATTTCGCCATTAATTAGTCTCCATTTCTAAAAAAAAAAATACCATCTAGAGAATGAATCATTTGCCTAAAAAATAGTTTAAGTGCCCGTGATATATCCTTGTTAAGCAAGTATTGACCTAATAAAGGCTTCACACTTGCACCTAATTTGCGTTGATACTTCCTATTCTTCGTGTCATCCCCTGCACTAAACAGAGCTTTATAATCCAGCAAGAAAGTCTTCTTCCATCGTACCTTGTAAGAAGAAGGAATGGATTGGTTATTCATGTTGATGGTATGAAAGATTTAGCCTGTTAGTTACTTTCTGAGTTTTTTTTTCTTAATCTAGATATTCAGATTACACCCAGCCAAATTCGTCAATTTAACCCACCAACCAACACCCAATGGAGCTTGATTCCAGAGCCATGAAGCGTTTTGGAGCTTTTAGTACCCTTCCAGTTCCCTTCCTGGTGGAATATATGCTCATAACTCTACCGGATATCGGTAATGAAGCAAGTGCGCTTTCTGGATGCGGTGATTATTAAAAGTTGAAAACAATCCCGCTTTAACTTTGGGATAAGCTCGTGGGATTTCAGTGCGAACAGCATCGACCTGCTGTCAGACAAAGTTCAATGGGATGAACCACATACTGAGAGACATAGGGCCTTATTCTGTATCACGAACGATAGGCAAAACGAACGATTCGTCTGCAGACGACAACTTCTCAGATTGCGGTTTTACACTCTATCGGTCGTCTTCGTCTTGCTTTTCATACATTACGTTGCAATGGTCTCGGTTGCGTTTAAACCGGCTAAAATGATGCCGCCGGACTAATTTTTGAAGCATTCCTCTGCAGTCGAATCGTTCGTGTTGCATATCGTTCGTGATACAGAATAAGGCTGATAGTTAACTTCTATCAATCTTGGAGACATGGCAAAGCCTCTTTCTTGTTAACTTTATGCTGAGAAGGTACTAGCAAATATGTTGAATTAGATGAACCCCGATAGCCGCGATAGGTGGGGCTCTTATTCTATTAGTAATTCCCACGAGGGCAAGTATTTGTAGATTGCTGAGCTTGGCCTAAGGAGAGGAAAGATTTTGAAATGACTTTCTACATCCAAATTTTATGTTAAGGTCAGCGAGTAGAGGTCTTTATTAAGTGTGGGAGCTTGCCATACATTTAACTTTTTAGACAAGTTTATCAAGCAGTTATTCCCTTTTTCAGGGGAAAGTAACTATGCTAGTTTTCTTATGATTGTAGGCATTCTTTCGTTGCCAGTTAACTAACTCTTTCTCATCTACTGCACTGGTCCCTGGATTTAAGGACACTTGCAATATAGATTTAAATATCCTTTGCACTGGATGCAATTGTCTTTCAGAGACTTTTCTGTATTATCAAATATATTCTCCACATCCAGGATGCAACCTACGGCCACCTACTTAATCTACACGGAAGTTTAAATGTTTATCGTAAAACTCTGGGGGCGTGGACGGTTGGCCTTCCTGGTGGTTTGGCATATGGTTTTCTATGCAAATTATTTATCGTAAGAAAACCATATCTTATCGCTGTCTACGATCATTTCTATTGCTTTTATTAGAAAGTATAGAAGCTTGATGGATCGGTATGATTTGGTTGAATGAAGGATTTATCCGTTGGTCCTTATCTCAGTTCTCGATACCTTTCCATCATTTCTCAGTGTCACTCATGCTGTTTGTTTAAAAGGCTGTATTTTGTTCCTATATCCCTTTAAGATATGAAGGTCTGGTTTCCTTCATATAACCATAACTTCACTCCCTATTAGGTTATTTGCTGAATCGATAAATAATTACGGTTAATATCACTGTGGTCCAGCTGTTGTCATTCAATTCTAATGTGTCTAATTAACGATTCCCAGATGATTCTCTTTAACTTGAAGGGTCTCACCAGAGCGCTTTTGATGGATTTGAGTTTCTCACGAGCACATGCGTCTAATTTAATACAGTTTTTTTTCTCCAGGATCCTAATATTAATGAAGGGCATATGGAGATCAAAAACTGAAGTATTACCGTACTTTAAATTTGAAGTTTTTAACCAAAATGTGGAAAAAAGCCATTTGCTAAAACTTTGTAAATATAAGAACATTTTCTTAAGGAAATGATTCGACAATTATTTATTTTTCATTCATTCAAATCGTCTTTAACGGTAAATTTTAATAATAAACAGTACCAAAAAGTCTGAATATCAATTATGTATTTACTCAAAATTACCGTTGTGGAAAACACAAAAAAAAGCATTAATGAAAACCGATTCCAAATACTTAAGTATGTAAATATTTACTTTGTATGTATTTTTCCGCATTTACTCTTTTACTCGAATAGTAATTAGGTCCCGTTAGCACAGCTGAATAATTTTCGAAAAGCAGACACAAAAATGTACGCAGCTGCAATGACCCCAAATAGTTTACTAATCAATTTATGCGTTAGCACCAAACCTCTATCGAGCAGCATTATAAAAGTCATACCAAAACGCATTTGATACATCAATTGTCTTCTATGTTTCGTTGGTTCAACAACTAATTGTAAGTGCCAACGAAATGTCCCGAAATCTTAGCATTTTAATTGTGCTATTAGCAGTTCTGTGCTGCTTCACCCAGAGCACACTAGGCAAAAGGCAGAATCCACGTCGTGATGAAGAACAACAAGAAGAACAAGCGCAGATTGCATTATATAGCAACAACAAAAATTTAGAAAATGGAGCTCAATCGGCGGAGAACAATAATGGGCTTCAGAATACAAATGGCATACAATCTAACCTAGAAACAGTGCTAAAGGGTGGCACCCTGCAACCCGATACAGATGATGGTGATATTGATGACAATAGCGATGGCGATGATGGTGATTATGATGACTCTGATGATGGCACTCGTGGTCGCCGACGTCGTCGCAGACGCGGTGGAAGACGAAGGCGTCGCGGTGGCAGACGCCGCAGAAGTCGCCGAGGTGGCAGACGTCGTCGTGGTGGCAGAAGAAGACGTCAAAGAGGTTAAAGGGCCATCTGGAGTGAATTTCAAAACGAACATTAATAATTGCATAAGAAATAATAAAGAACTAATAAGTATTTTCAACAGAAGATCTCTTGTCTCATTTCTTTAGAGTTCAGCGAAAATTTAGTTCGGAAATTTGTAACTACTCAGTGCTTTTTTTTATCTTTTCGGTGTTTCGGTTAATGGGGGCTTCTTCCATTGCTCTTGCTCAGTCTCCCCATATGTATGTATCATTTAATTCAAGCTTAGAATGGTCTATTGTACCATCACAAAGTCCTCCGGATTTTCCCTGATCGGTGAGGTGGCCTCACTCGTTTACCACAATGCAGGTCATCATGTTGATGGAGTAATATGTCTATCGGGAATAATCTTAACAGACGTTTTTCACTGGGTGGTAAGCTTACTTCGGGAAAGCACAGAGGGCTCCGTGTTTGCTCAGCAGATCTCCACATTTCTTAAATGGATTATCCGCACCAGGGGTTATCAAAGTATTAGATAATTTAATGGATGTGATTGCACCTGCTGTATACCTTCGCAGCTCTAGCTTGATGCTTCTATCGACTAGTTTTGTCTAGAGGATCATTTACCTAAACCGATACTTGTCTTCTGTAACCAGATAAGGCTGAGTAGCTACGAAACACCCGCTTCGCGACTAGGGCTCCGATTTCCCGATGCAGCAACGGGTCTAGTGGCATATTAATCCAGTCCTGAAAGAAGAGAGAGTCCGGGTTTTCGCTGAGGTAGATATGTAAGGTAACTAAGTTTAAAAAGTAGAAAATGACCTTTTATAATTTCCTTTAATAGGATACTGAAAATCCTAAGTACGTAGATTTATAACGATTGAGCTCTATCAAGGCAGAATTGTCTATTTTTTTATTAAACGAGCTTCGGTCAGACATGAAGTTTTATACAACCTAACGCAACGGGATGTAAATTTTTAAATCACATGTTTCTTCGAACAGAGAGGTATTTTAGCCGGCGGTTAACATCCTGCATCCTTCGTTGGATAAGGCTTAATGTCGAGTGGTCCGAAGGCTGCACAACCTACCAAAACCCAGTGCGTCTTCTACATTCTCCAGCAATGAAATTCGACTGGCCATTGGGTAGGCAAAAGATACCAAATCCATTGGTCTCAACAGACTATTCATACACATACATATGTATGTAGGTCCGGTGGAAGTAGATTACCTAACTGACATTCTCAACTTGTCGTTGGCCACTCTCTTCATTTTGTTAAGAGTTTGGTCAAGCTCCTCCTACAAATTGGGGTGTGCGTATTGATGTATTTACACAATAGGAGCGACCTACAGTTTTACGCCGCCTCTAAACGGAAAATGGATTTGATAAGAAGTTTTTCATTGCCTGCCGAGGGCAAAGACGCTCGGATTCCTGCGAGGTGGTAGTGCGTAGCTGTAACCACTCAGCCAGAGAGACAAATCGACACCACTTTAGGGACGAGGGGCGACAGGACATATTTTGTTCCAATTTAGATGTTACTCGGACTAGGGATCGAATCCAGATCCTGCGAAGTGGTAGTGTTCTCCTCTAACCACTTAGCCGCAGGGAGGAATCACCACCGGTCTGTGAAGCTAAGCCCTGCCAAACACCTTTTCACTTACCCCCAAAACCGCTCATGGCAGAAATACGAATATTTGCCATTGCCTACCAAAGGCTGACCGCTATGTATTAAAAAAATTGGATGTTGCTGGGACCAGCAACCTGGATCAAGCCTGGGCCTACCAAACGATAGTTTGCATATCTAACCACACGACTACGGGTACTATCGAACCCCACTGATTAACCGTAACCTGTCGAACATCCAGGCCAGTCATCACCGCCGTATGACTAAATCAGCACTTCCTCTCGCTAGCTCCGCTTCAACAAAGCAAAGTTCGTTAAGGAACCAGAGCTAGAACCAAAAGTACCAGTACTTCTTCCCACCAAATCCTCTCACCACATGAAACTTGAAGACAATTCCCAAATTGTTTACTGTATTCCTCTTATCCTTTGCCCGCTGAATAGATAAAGCAAGATTTCTTTTTCAAGCGCATTCTATTGAGACAACATTTATTGCTAATCATATTTCATTTTACATATCAACCGCGTCTTCTAATACCACGCCTTCCACGTCTACCACCACGTCGACCCCTACGGCCACGGCGTCTGCGTCGTCTACGACTCCTACCACCATCTCCTTCATCAGCCATTGCACGAGTTCCAGTTGTGGTACCGGTTCCAGTACCGGTTCCAGTACCCGTAGCAGGCGGAGTAAGCAATGTTGTTACGGATGGCGATGTCGATGTCGGCGTTACTGTTGTAATAGATGGTGGTGTTGGTGTGTACGTAGTTGTAGAAGGCGAGACAGCTGTGGGACTAATAGTAATTGTGTATGTAGATGGTGATGGTGCCGGTGTTGCTTGTAGATTGAATAATTTCTTGAAGTTTATAGCTTCACCCTGCGAAAGGCAGGTCAACAATGCAACAGCTAGCAATAGCAGTTTGATCGCCATTTTAACTGCACTGTTGGAAGTTAGAAATGATTTTAATGCTGATAACCCAAAAAGTATCGCCTTTTATACCAAAGAAAAAATATTGTAAATAAGTAAGACAATATCTGAGGGGGGAGTGAAGCAAATGTTTGCACAAATGTGTTATCGTTCATATATATGTATGTATGGATATGTAATGATCATACTATGTGGCTTTTGGCCCATTTTCTTTTATTCTTTTATTATTTTATTTATCTTTGCTTTGTAGCTCGATATTCTATTGCACAATTTACAATTTCCTAACAAAATAAATATAAATGAAGTAGTAAAACGAATGCTAATGTTTTTTTTTTTTTTTAATTTAGCTTCTTTTCTTTGTATGGCAGGTAGGCTATAAATCGATTCGGTCTCCAAAATAATAACCGAGTTGAATTTCTTCTAGTAAAAATAGATTGGCGCTTACACATGTGTTAGTTTTTTGGCCGAGCTTCTTCTCCAATTTGTGGCTTGGTCTAGATTTTGTCACATAGATCCAGAAAGTCGGAAACTGGGTGCCTCACGAACTAAAAGCAAGAAATTCAAGAACAGCTTGTCACTGTTGCCGAAATGCTCCTTCAATAGTATAAAGCGAAGTAGTTTATGCATTGGATTGTCACCGGCGATGAAAAATTTATTCATTACGACAATCCAAGGAGCCAGAAGGTGAACCCGGACCATCGATGCCAAAACCAAATATATATGGCAGAAAGGTAAGGGACCTGAAGGGTATCATTTATGATGAGCTTCTAAAAAGTGGCCAAAAGATCTATAGGGTTACCGGAATGGGCAACCAGATATGGGTCATTAAGCTTCCATCATTACAATGCTCGGCCGCATGTCGCACAAGTGGTATTGGGTGGAAAGTCCTAACCCATCCACCGTATAGCGCAGATCTTCCACCATCAGACTACCGGTCGATGCAGAACGCCTTTATTGGAGTAAGCTTTTTCACTTCAGTTGAAGGCATGAAAAATTGGATTGATATTTTCTTTTCCCCATAGTTCAGCAATCTGCTATCAAAAGTCGGAAAAGGTTATAGTTAACGGTAAAATATATTTTACCAATATTGCGCATTCAATTTTCAAAAGCCACTTTACTTGAATTAAGATTATATTACTGAAAGCTGATAAGCATGCTGTTAATTAAGGCTGGAGACTCCAGCACCTTGTTGGCGGACAAATTTATCTAGGCTTTATTTGGTGCCTTGACTCTACCTTCGTCTCTAATATATCCATGGCACAAAAACTCGTCCGCAGTTTGGTAGAACTTCGCCAATTACTTCCTTGAAATGGTCACACGGTTGGTCTTCAGGTTGAGTGCGGGCGATCGCAAGCACCCATCGCGCAAAATGTAATATGCCCGCTCATATGAGATGTCTACCTTTTCAGCCATGGATTTCTAATGGTCTTTTCTAAGTTTCGGTTTGTTAAATTCGACATGAGCGGGGAGATAGTTCCGCCTAGCGGCATGTCTATTCTAACGGTCCTCTCATCAAAAGCTCACCCCCTCGGATGTAGCTTCTCGGATATATGTATGTTCTGCGGTTTATAGAAAGAAGAAGGTAAGGCTTTTAGGTCTAAAGTCATTTGGCTTCACTTGAGAGGATCTGCTTCTTTTTACCTTGGTGGTTTCAAAACGGTGCAAAAACTCGTCCACAATGCGGTGGAACGGCGCCAGACACTTATTTGAAATGGTCACACGGTTGTTCTCATGTTCGAGTGTAAGCAATCGATAGCACCCATTACGTGGATAGCTTTTGCATAGATTAATTTGTCTTTGAATTGCTCCGATTCTGATAAAAATTCCCTGGCGAGTTTAGTGTTATATGTAGGTTTTCGACGTTGGACGCTGTGCGTCATCGTTTGCTTGAAGCTCAACTATTTACACTCAGAGGAGGACTTGAGTCAGGTGTAGCCACATCCATCTGAGCGAATTTACTTTATATTGTGAGTATAGCTCCGATAATTTCACAGACGCTATCGCCCCAAAACTATTGAAAAGGCTTGATCCCAAATACTGGAGATGTCTTGTCGGGAGAGTTGAGTAGTAGTGAATTGTTTCCTTTTCTTTATCATCACGACAACTTTTGCAGAGGCAGCTTGTTGGTGTACGCCCTGTGATAACGTAGGTAAGAGCCCTTACTGCAGATTTCTTTGGCATCACTACAACTGTTATTTAGTCTCGGCCATAAAGATCTTGAGATATAGAAGTCATCCCGAATGGTCACGGCTGTGAAGTATTCTTTAATCCTTCTTAATGGAACATAAATCAGTGGTATTACTTTCAGCTTTACTGCTTTGAAACCCAACGTTAACATTGGGAATCTTAACACTAAAATCCTAAGATCACGTGAGGTAATCAGCTTCGGCTTCTAGGTCGCACTTTATTCCGCTACGCAGTACCTATTTCGAGCTTTGTTTGCTTACTTAGAGGCCACAGACTTAGACCCAGGATCAATGGCGATATATATAAATGCTGAACTCGCGCTAAACCTTGTTTTCCGCTTACCTGACGATAGTAGCGCTTTTCAGGCTAAGTTAAACGCCATAATAGAGGCCGCTCCATGGCTCATAACATCCGCTTTACCAGGATGGCCTTTAGCTATTTATTCTGACAGCTAGGCGGCTATAAAAACTAATGGAACAGCGTTCAAAGTCCAGAAAATGCAGAAAGATCCTAAACCTACTGGCATTAAATTGTTCCTTCAGTGTTTCATGGATCCACGGATACAGGCACATTCCTGGCAACTGCATAGCCTGCGAGATGGAAAATACAGGGACGGAAATATCCGAAATCAATTCTGCCCAAAATGCGGGCACACCTCTGGCCTTCTGCAAACGCAGGCTAAAAGCTAAACTTATCGAGGAGGTAAAGGCCAGGAGGGCTGTGGAAAATACCTAATATACCATCAGAAAAATGTGCCTAAAAATTTATGTAAAGCGGTCCGTGGGCATCACCCGGTTGGACCACTCTTTTCTCAGGCTAGGTTAGGTTAGATTATCTTGGCTTCCCTCATCCCGCACAGGAAAAGGGCACACTTAGGCCACCATGGCCTGTTGTGATGCCATATTAGAGACTCCTCATGCCCATTCTCTTACCTTAGAAATAGAACCACTTCGTAGCTCTGTTAAAGTGCACAAAGTCGTAGATACTGGCTGAATTCAGTTAAGCCAGACATTCAAAAGAATAATGGAGAAATGACCGTCGAAGAGCCCTAGCCAAAGCGGGGCAATGACATAAGTATTTAGTAGTCGTTTGACTGCAAACCCATACTAGCAGCGTAGGTTCCTATCGGGCAGTGCACAGTGAGAACTCCAAATACATGCCGGAGCAGTGGTCGCTCCATGAGCAGGAGAGGGCGAGATCTACACTTATCCAGTTTAGGCCAGATATGTATTGCTATCCTGCACGTACGCAGACCATCTTATATTTGTCCGTTCGCTAAAGTGATTATCCAGCCAGAGTATGCAGGAAGATAGCGGAATGCGCGCATTATGAGCTGTACTTATTGCCAACAGCAAGGCTCCTATCCTTACTAGCTCTTCTGCAAAGAATTTGCCTGGTATTTCGTTATGGCCTGGCACCAATAAAACATTAGTGACGTAATACCTTGCCAGCTCATTTAGAGCACGTTTACATTACATGGTAATCTTCAATGCAGATTTATTACAATTAATTGCTTTAACAACTGCCTGGCTATCATAAAAGATAGTTACTAATAAGAGAATCGCTCAGCCATCTTGCTTATCAGATTATGTGTGACTCCGTGCTCTGCGTGGTGGCAATCACTCTAACGCATCCTAATCTAACTTTGCTAGCTTAGAAGCTATATAAAAGCCACAATGAATTGCGCAAAAAAAATTAAATGATCAAATAAATCAATACAGTCTTATGGCTTCTCATCGCTTAACAATATTTACACACCATACCTAAGAGTCTGATAAAACTAAAGATTTAACGCAATCACAAATTTTCTTTTATTACTTTCATGTTTTTAACCGTCAATCATTTGTCTTAGCATTAACCTCTTCTACGCCTTCTTCCTCGCCTTCCTCGTCGATTCACACGATTTCGCAAACGTGGACGCCTAGCTCTGGCGCCAGTGTCCTCATCAAAACTACGAGTTGTTGCATTCGTTGTTGTCGGTGTTGTTGGCGACGTTGTTGACGTTGGTGAGGTTGGTGACGTTGGCGAGGTAGGACTTGTCAATGACGACGGTGGTGGTGGCGAGTACGTTGGACTCGTCGTCGACGGCGATGTTGGACTAAGTGTTATTGTGTAAGTCGATGGCCTAGGGGTTGTAGTTGTGCAGTGCCCAAACAAATTACAAACTCTGCGCAAACCCAACGAATCGGAAGGACTGCAAAGGTTCGCCACGAAGATAAAAATTAATATTTTCAGAAACATTATCAAATCGCCTTTTTATTTTACTCGAGGCGAAGAATAATCGAGTAATAATGGATACGATAAATGTGTTTTGGTTTTATACCAATTTTTTCAAGGTTTTTAAAAAGGCGGTTGAAATCGACAAATTATTGGCGATGATGAAATAAGTTCATAACTACAGTCTTGCTCAAACTCATAGTAAAAACTGTGAAAATGTTCTTAAGTTAGTGCCATATGTAGTATGTTAGGAAATTGGGTATTTGTAATAGACTGCAACTGTTTCTTCTGCCATTTCTACCTTACCTTTCAAACACGTGCCTAGTCGTACACACCTTTATTTGTCCAAGTGCTGGTGTAAAACACTTGGCTACAAGTACTTGCGACTCAGCTATAAAAGCTAAACAAAAGCTCGATTGCGGCATCATAAGCACAGAATATCGATCAACGAACAACGCAGGCAGCCGCTCTGGTCCAATACTAGTAGATATGTCTTCAAAGTTTGCATACTTCCTGGCGGCACTCTTAGCGATCCTCTGCTTGGCGCAACATTTCGAGGATACCTCAGCTGTAAAAGTTCGACGCATTCAACGCGTGTTGACCCGCGATGAAATTGCTGCTAGAAGAGAAACTCAACACAACACCAACAATCGTTTGAGCTACACGAAGCAAGGTGGCAATAACGATGATGATGATGACGATAACGACAACGATAACGATGATGATGATGATAATCATCATGAAGTAGATGGAACCGATGAGGCTAATGAAGATTCCTATAACAATCCACAAGTTTTGAGAGACGATGTAGCTGAGAATGCCGCGGTGGAGGTTGACCAAAATAGCACTGAAGGTGCAGAGAGTGAAGAGGCGCGTGCCCGTCGTCGTCGTCGACGCCGCGGTGGTAGAAGGCGTCGTGCAGGTCGTCGTAATCGCCGTACACGAAGGAGGGGTTAGGATCCGTACAAGGGTAGTCGTGTTGGAAATTCTAGAAAACTAAATAAAAAGCGTACAATAAAGAAAAAAATTATGTAAAAAAATCAGTTTTTGTTTACATACTTTGGGCATATTAAGCTCAGCGACACTGGCTATTTGCGCACTTCTTGGCAAACTTTTTTTATTTAGAAAAAATCTTGGAATTGAATATAGGAATAGGAATAGCATAGATGAATTTTGCGTTAATAGACTAGTCGCCATTTATTTGGCGCCGGTACACAAAGGAATTTTAAGGAATGATCGGACTGACATGGTAGTCAAAACAGAGGTACGTACTGCATTACTGAAGCCCACATTTTTACAAGGCAATGAAATTAAAGTAAAATCCTTGCGGCAAGCTTTTACAGCTTGCAAGATAGGCAAGCTATTGCTGCGCTCTTAAATACCAAAAATCTTTACATTTCACCAGGGACCGTCACAGTTACAAATTTTATTTAAAAAATCGCTCTTTAACAGTTATTTTTTTACTTTTATTTAATTACTCCTCAAAAAACAATTATTTCTGATTTTTATTTTATCTAAATAAAAATAGGTTACCACTTAATAAAAAGTAAACAGATTTTCATCGTTCATTGAATTACAAAATGGGATATCAAATGAAGGGGCATAGCCTTCGCATGTACAAAAATTTTAATTTTTTTGAGTAGGGTTGCCACCTATTTAAAAATTACTATCTTCTATACGTAGTTTAAAAGTCCAGATTCTTTGAACACGCTAATCTCAAAAACTACTGAACGGATTTAGACGAGATTTTTTAAGAATAATCTGAATCGATCGGAGTATTATCCTTAGTAATTTAAATTCCTTTAGGGTTGCCACCTGTCTAAAATATTATAAGTTCCGCACTGTTCGTTGGATTACAAGAAATGAGGTGTCAAATAAAAGGACTCGGCGTTCAAAAGGGCTAGATATTCAATAATGCATTACTTTTTGAGTAGGGTTGCCACTTTTTATAAATAAAAAGATCTTCAGCGTTTTTCGGACTAAAAACCGAGGTACCAAGTGAAAGGATATGGTCTCTGCATGTGAAATAAGTTTTTATTTTTTGTTTAAGTAGGGTTGCCATCTATTTAAAAATTATTTATGTATAATACGCGAGGGCATTTTTGTTAATGACTTTAGATTTGCACAGTTCATTCACTTTGAAAAATGAGGTGTCAAATTAAAAGGTTTGGCCTTCAGATTTGGAGTAAGGTTTTATTTTTAGAATGGGGTTGCAACCTGTGTGAAAAATTATGTGGGCTGTTCGTTAAGCAGTGTTTGCATTGTTCACCTTTGCGTCCAACATTTGCGTTCAACTCAACGCAGGGTTGCACGAAAAAAAAGTTGAATGGTCAAATGTTGGCTGGCGACCAACTTTGTTGAAAGCGATTAGTTGAAAGGCCGTTCAACCAAAAGTTGAATGCAAAGTTGAACAATGCAAACACCTTTTTATGGCGAATATTTTGATATTTTTAGCCATTAAACTTTTTTTCGTGCAACCCTGCGCTGAGTTGAACGCAAATGTTGAACGCAAAGTTGAACAATGCAAACACACTTTTAGGTTACAAGAAATGAGGTGCCAAATGAAATGGCTTGGCCTCCAGATGCGCAATTATATATGTATATATTTGTTTAGTAGGGTTGCCACCTGTTTAGTTGTCAATCACACCTTATTTGATAAGAATCAAAAATTTTGTACGCCCAAGTATGATAGACATTTTATTTTATTATATTATATATTGAGGCGTATTCTTGTTTTCGTACGAATCGAAAATCATGAAATTTTTCTATCATCTTGTATTCAAAAATTTCAAATTTTTGATTCGTACGAAAACCAGAATACGCCTCATTGTTTTTAAATGAATTATATTTTTATAAATCATATGTTTTGAGTCATATGTTTTTGAGAAAAAAACACCGTAGTAATTTGAAATTTTCAAAATTACAATTTCTCGTCTGAAAAATAAGATATTCGAGCTAACTCGACGCCTTTTTAACACTTCACGCGAATTAATTGTACCGCTTTCGACAGAAGCAATATTTTGATATGAAATAAAATGACTTCGAATACTAATGTAATTCCCTTTCACGGAAAAATATTGCCATTGAGCCACAGTTACTCCTTGACCTTAAAAAAAAATTTCAAAAATAGTGTTCATCGAAAAAAACATGCAAACTCGAACGGATATATTAAAAAAAAAAACATTTTTGCATTCTTTATTATACTAATATTATAGATTTTGAAAAAAAATGCATTATATATTGCATTTTTTGTGATTTGCATGCAGTTGTGCATCCTTCACACACTTTTATATCCCTCGAGCAACAAGTGAGTTTTAGTGCTATTCAAGACCCTTAATTTAAGCCAAAGTAGAAGTCTCTAGGCCCTTTGAGAGCTAAATTATTATTATCCCCTATTCCCTATCCTCCCCAATATTTACGACTGAGTCCGACTTATTTAATTTTTCTGTTTTTGAATTTTTCCAACAATCACCTACCTACCGTCTTTATATTTACATACATATGTATGTATGTACAAATACATATACAAATATATGCATTCATATGGTCATATGTGTATAAGATTCTTATAAGGCAGACACATAAAAACCCGTCCAACTCCTCCTCGCATACCGTTGCATAAATATGTATGTACTATGTACATATATCCTTGCTAGTTCTCCAACATATGTATGTACTATTTTCACACTTCCCCACTTGCTGTGTGTGTTGTGACATACGCTATTATTTCTTTTCTGCATCATTTTTTTAAGATTTTCTTCCTTTCTTTTCCCCGATTCACATACATACATATTCGCCGTATGTGCTACACACTTCGTTTCTTCTATATTATTTTTTTTTTCATCTCCCGCATGTGTCATTTATGTAGGATGTGTACACTCTCCCATATGACACGATGGCGTGAACATGCCAGGATGAGGAGGCAACAATGGGGAAACTGCTTATATGAATCTTCGATTCTGATTGGACGCAACATTTGTCCGCTTCGCTGGGTAAAAGCGCTGCGGCATACACACGTATCTACATATATATGTATGTGTTATACATAAATTCGCCTCCATAAAGTTCACCCACACACTTACGAAAGCTGACATTTAAGCACCTACACATTGGCGTTGATGGTGTTGGCGCCGACGCGGTACTGCATGTGTGCGTGTGTGTGAGTATGGCGCTTATGGATATTGGAAAACTCCACCCACGTAATTGAGTCGAAGCAAGGCGACAGTAGTACATAAATCGATGATTTTAACATACTCCTATTGGTATTTGTTGTTTTTCTTTTTGTATTGGCAATGGTGAATCTTGTTGCGGTGTGAGTATGGCTTTGGGCATGTATGTAAGTATGTACTACAGGAGCACATGTAATACATTTGTACTGTTTTTTCGTATGTCCTGCATTTCAAATTGTTAGACAATTTTTACCAGCAGCACCCAATTATCTAATCCTAAATGAATTTATTTGACATAAAGCTTTGAGAAAAGTATCTACTTATTTATATCGCTTATATTTTTTTCATAAATCGTTGACATTAACAATTAAACGCTCGCCATGTTTGTACTGATTGTATACTTACAGTATCTACCTACCCTTGTTACTATGCAAATGGGGATCAAAATTTCAACTAGTGATAAATATGCAGATAAAGATAACAATAACCATGAAAATATGTAAGTAATGTGTAATATGGTTTAAATTTTTCGAAAATGGTTGCCACCTTTTAAAGAATTAAATTTAAATAATTTAAACAAGTTATATCAATTATAACAATATGGATATAAATCGAAATGGTTTTAAAAAAGGCTTTATTTCTCAACTACATGTAGGAGGGTTGCCAACTGTTTAAGAAATCAAGTTCAATTTGAAATATGCGTCACAATATGGGTGCCACGAAAGGGGTTTAAGAAGGCAGTAGTTTAAAAATACGTTCAAAATGGTTGCCACCTGTCTTAAAAATGGAGTTTAGTTAACTTATGTATACACAAACGGAGTAAAGAAATATTTAGTGTGAACATTTAGATTTTTTCGAGGTGATGAAGAGCCTCATTGCTTGGTAAAAAAGGTTAATGCAAACTATTTAATAAGTTAAATGAATCATCAAAAGATGGGTATGAATAAAAAAAGATTTTTTTCTGAACTGGGTTAAAGAGAACAGCTCTGTGCTCAACTTAATTAATCACTTAATTGAAATATGTAACACAATAGCAGACGAAAGAGATTTTGGAAAGCCGAATCTCTCAAAGTAAGTGAAATATTAAAATATGAGTGTCAGTCGAAAGAGTTAAGTTAAACAAAAAATTTTGTTAGGGTTGCCACCTATTTAAAAAGCAAAATCTATCTATTTATGTAAATTACATATAATCTGGGAGAATACATTTCTTGTAAAGGTCTACACCGTTATTTCAAATTGCACAAACTTAATATCAAATTAACCCTTTCAGTACAATCGTCCTTTATATTGGACAAACTTTTTTTGTACACAAAGGTCTTTTCTACTTAAATAAAAGCTTTTGTTTTTAAATAACAGTTGTTTCGAGAAAAGTGCATTACTCTTATTTACCGCATTTCTTTTAATGTACTGTGTTTTTTCACAAAAGTGAAAAGTGTCACAAAAATCGATATTGAGTAGTGTAATATATATGAACAAATTAACTATTTTTCGGTGAAATTGAGATCCGATAAAAATGTTAAATGTCATTCTCAGTTTTGAAATATATTTCGCAAAGAAAA
The DNA here is from genome assembly GCF_013731165.1 of Rhagoletis pomonella. Taxonomy (NCBI): domain Eukaryota; kingdom Metazoa; phylum Arthropoda; class Insecta; order Diptera; family Tephritidae; genus Rhagoletis; species Rhagoletis pomonella. The sequence continues at coordinate 10,350 of NW_023460925.1, read as the reverse complement.
AAAGAAAAATTATTGTTTACAAATCTAGAGTACCACTGACCAACATAATGGGCGCTGAATAACGGTAAATGTAATAGCTTTTTACAATTTTCGATTTTAGTTTTGATATGAAAGACCCAAAATTAGCCGGTAAACAAATTTTCAGATTTGTAGCTTCAGCGGCTGGTTTTTTGTACAGAGCGGGTTAAAGAACTGGGCCTGTAGGTGTGCAATAAGGTTTTATTTCTTGGAAATTAAAAATTTTTTTATCGGTACAGGGTGATTTGAAATTTTATGAAATAAAAAATCGACACCATGCAAGACCTCTCTTCAATCGGTTGGACGGATTTGGATGAAATATTTAGAATATTATTTGAAGTTTTTTAATAGCGCTGTCACCTATTTTAATAGTTAAATTCAGTTTGGTGAATCCCTAGTTTCCATAAATAGCGCGCTTTGACAATCAATTTAACACTCAACTTAATATACTCACTTGGGTGTTTTTCAAGGCTTAATCTGACATAATTCGAGATTTATGGCCCCTCGGCTTAAAGGACGGTGGGACATTCTAGATTCGAATTTAGAGCCCCTGTTAGAAAATTTCTTATAAAACTAGTGACCGTGCACACTAGTGCACACTTCAATAAATTTTTAGGCATCAATTTTACTCATTCCTAAGAGAGCATTGGCTTTAAGTTGGTCGTAATACACCAAGAAGTTCCGGGTAATCCTCTAAGATCCTATGCAGTTCCACCTCTGCTTGGCCTTCGAGTAATAAATTGCGGTAATTTTTGTCTTACTCTCCCTGGACGAGGCGTCCATGTCCGCGTGGGACAGCTCCTACATTTATCCACTAAGGTAGATAGAGTGTCTAAAGAAAGAATAGAGTGCCTAAATGGCCGCGTTCTCGCGGGTACATTGCATAGTCTGGTAGGTGGAAGTATAACTTTATTTTATTTTGCTCAATACAAACCCCAGCACAAACTCCGCATTCCATCATTCAACCATCCGTAAACCCTGCAAGAAGATATCTAAGTGTAATAAGTCAAGAAGGACGTTCAAAATATCCTTAGGACAGAATCTCATTGCACCTGTTACGCTAACGGCTGTTTAGCCTGTGTGGTGACATTTATTTTTGTCCCATCGGAGCCCTTGTTCCCGTTCGTTTCGCTAGAGTTGGTATGCGAACATCTGAGGATTTGTGCCAAGCGCAGAGACCATTGAATCTGTAGCTTTTTGCTGCTGAGAAAACTTCTAACGTCGTATTGCTTGCCAGCACATCTGCTTGTCTACGACTATGTTCCAACAGATTATCTTGTGTCAGTCGGTTTTGGTTAGCCGTCATCACCTCGAAATTTCCCGAAACTGTGAAAGCCTACTGCAGCGTTGGTGGTGGAAGAGAACCAGTCCAGGTTGGTTTCTTTCGAGGTTTCCGCTGGTTTTCACGGCTACGGATTAGAAATAGACGTACTTGGTGCTACGTTTTGTAGCTCTGTTATCTGCCTTGGATCTTTCAAATATGGCTCTAGGTAGCCGAATTTAAACACTATTCTGCGCTTCATCGCTCAGTTTAGTCATCGATGCGAGGTCAATAAGGAACCAGCTGACCACTTGTCAGCCTGTGTAAGAGGTTCCAGCTACCGACTGAAATCGCATTATAAGCTGCAATTGCATCCATAATATTCTCATTGTTGAACTGGCGACTCTGGCGGAAGTAACCTCGGATCAAATGAGCCCACAGTAAGTCTAATTGAAGTTGCAGCTCGACCGCTATCCAGTGAGAGTGATTTGTGGACAGGAAGAAATAGCTCTCTGGCCCGACCGAGTAATTGTATAGACCAAAGTGAGAAACCCTGCGAGTTTAAATTAAAATGAAAGAAATAAAAATTAAAATTAAATTATCTTCGCCGGACACCCAACCGTAGAGATTATAGATTTACTTACACCAGTGCTATGCTCCGGGTAATAGATCCCTCAACTTTTTACCCAGCAAAGCACGAGAGCTCACGGGTACAATTGAAGGGCCAAATGTTGGAGGAGTTGCCTACATATAGTGTGAATAACTGGAAATTCAGAAAGAAAATACAGACAGTAGAGATGAGAGGTCTTCCGCATGCAGTGCCTGATTTAAGGCGAAGTAAGCTAAAATAATTTAAATTAACTTAATTTAAAAAATTTTCCTGGTTTAATGGCCAAGCTAAAAGTAAATATGTAAATATGTAGGTCAGTAACGACTTTAAGCAGTTTACAATATTCGCATTGAAATTTGAAACTTTATATTAATTTTGCTGCAAAAGTGCCAAGAAAAAGTTTGATTTTCAAAGTCACACCAAGTAGTGGCAGCAGCTAAACATGTCTGTGGCGTCTTGGCAACTTCTTTCGCTTCAAGTTTTTTGACTAACAAACATAAAATGAGCAGGAGTGGCCTTCAGAACCTGGCTGCTCCTCAGTAACTATTGTTTGGCGAGACTAAGCTAGTTGGCGCATATGTATGTATGTATACATACTATATATACAAATATATCTTAACCGATTTATAGAGTGTCATTTGCGGTTGGAAAGTTGGGCATATGCAACAGCTGAAGTCATTTAGATGGCGCCGACGTCACTGTGCCACCAAAAAACTTCATGAGTAATTTTCAAACTTACTTTTTTGTTTCGGAAATATTTACTACGCAATGAAACTCACCCCTTGCTTTTTTTCCTAGCAACAAGCTTATGAAAGTTTTGTTGCAACTTTTTGTTGTAACTTTAGCGCATACATACTAGGTACACTTGTCAGCCTAGTCTAGCAAATCGGCAGCAGGCTGTAAAGTTGGCTACCAGACAATCGGCTGTTAGACAAGTTTATAATTTTAAAACTCACTTGCTGCTGTAGTATGAATCAAAACAAAAAAAAACAAAGTATTCCAGTCGACTACCGTTCCGCATTACGTAACAGAGAGCGTATGACATACAAACGCAGCGAGGAAATCCCTACCCAACCCCCTTTATACTACATTAGCAACCCGGACAACCTAATTTTGAATCAAAGTTTCTATGTACCAAAACAAACTTCTTGAACAGATAACAAAACAAAGTTAAAGCTCTGGCAGACAAAAGTACGTTGAACTCTGCAATCTAATTTGATATGGCTGTGAATGGGTTAACTTAAAAATTGTTAGAAATTGCCAAATTTTTAGGTAGCAAATTATATTCGCAGTTAAGCTTTAGAGAGCTACAGATGCAGCATTTACTTCATGCAAATATATTCACTTGAGTTATTAAGTAAAACCAAATTTTTCGTCGCCAAGTACTAGCTACTGATAATGTTGCACCCTGTATTTTTCTAACCAGATAGGCAGCAGGCTAAGTTACAGAATATCAAGGCATAATATTGTAGGCATAAGTCCACCAAAATGGTCAGCAGAGGCACGCCACACGTGGCGAACTCATGTCACCTTTTTGGTCGCTTGTGGTCGACAAGATACTCAAGAAAATGGGAAGAAGACCTGCTGAGCCATGGTAAATAGGGAGATTTTTTATTCACACTTAGCTCACTAAGGGTGCAAACACTATGCGACATAGATCTTTGGGCTTAGAAGACAAACTTAACTACTCTTTACTAGGAAATATAAGATTCCGGGCTTTTCTAGACTAGACTAAAGCTGGGTAGCGAGTCTCCAGCTAAAGGAATGTGTGAAGTACCCATACCCCGAAATAAACCCGAAAGCAAACTGTTGTGGGGGCTCAACAGAGACTTTATTATAGTTCGTACAGCACATCTTCAAGACATGTGATAGATAGCCTGACAGCCATGGCTGAAATGTAGGCTATAGGGTTCTCGTCCACACACTATTCGTTGGTAATGAGAAGTGTGTGTACAATCCAGTCCAGCAGTCATGAAAGGTGTGGACTTAAACGCAATAAAGCTGAGTTTCCTAACCTTTGAAACCGGTTTTTTCTTATGTCTTAAGAGGAAGGAAGCTGAGCTCCTAGCTGACGCATGCCTTGTAGTTAGGTCTAACTCATGATAATATGTGCAGGAGATTCGGAACGAAGAAGGTGTCTGTGGAACGCATCCTCTGAAAGTATCCAGCTCTTAGTAGTCAACGGTTCTGTATCCGGAGGCAGTTGCTAAAAGAGGGCACAAAATCTTATCTAGTTGGGCAAGAACACTGCATTTTTTTTCAACACCCCTCCTGGTTATAGGGATTAGTTAAGTAATTTAGTCGCACCTAGGTGGTTTCAATGAAGCCAACTCAACCTAACTGGTTAACTATTGACCTGCTTAGGTTACAAATCCCGCTTTCAAGAAGTCACAGTCCATAAATAAGAAAACGCTCTGAACCCGAACGATGTCAGGATAACACTTTTTCTACTTATTTGGCACTACAACCGTTTATCGGTTTGAGATGAGAACAAAAAGCTTCTCAAATGGCCTCCATCCTATGAGAATTTGCGCCAGTTGCTCATCCCCAAAGCAGACAGGTTCTTCTGCATTTGGTCCTTCCATTTTGTTCAAACTAAATTTAAAAATTTAATTTTAAAACTAATTTTTCAACATATCTACTTATTTTTATTTTTTTTTATTATTTTTTTAGAATTTTTTTCAGTATGCAGTTTTGTAGCCCATTAAATTTTAATAATTTAATTTTTTTTTTGCTTTAAAGTTTTTAAAAATGTATTAATCAAGCTCAAATTTCATATTTATTTATTATTTATGTTTATCTATCAACCCTAAAAATTTTAAACAATTCAAACACATGAAGTATGAACCCCGTCCGGTTTGGTATGGAACGCCCCTTACATATTGAATGTATGTAAGCAGTTATCCATACATACATACATACATACATACATATTGATTGATCCAATTTACTCTCATCGCTATTGGGCTATCGAAACCGTTATGTTAACAAACCGCAGGCGATACACTTGTCAATTTCATTTGTATTGCATTGTATTTGTTTGTATTTATTTGTGATCTGCCTATTTGCTTTGGTAAACACGCGTTGTAATACCACCACATTCAACTGCTGAGCAAATGCCATCGAGTGTTTACTTGGAAAGCCAACTGTCACTATTGTCACTTTGTAATTTTTTCAATTTTTTTTTTTTTTGCTTATTCACACAAGAATTGTGCTTTTTCCGAATAATATTCGTTACAGTTTTTGTTTAACTAACCCATATTTGCTGGGCTTCAGATGCTTTTAAATGGCGTTCATTACAAAGAAAAAATGTTTGGTTATACATAAGTATGTACATGACATACATACATATATGTATACTCGCCTTATCTGGTATTATATCAGTTGAACATTATAGAACGAGACTTAAAAACTTCGGCAATTGTGCGTACCCCAATCAAAACTAGTATGCTGTGCTTCACTAAAAGAAGAGCGTTTGGCGAAGGATCCTCTCTACCTTGAAAGTGTCATATTTACCCAGCGGTGAAGTAGTAAAGTGTTATCCAATGAAGTGAATTTGTATGGAGTCTTACGTTAAACAGAATACCTCCAACCAGGGACCGAACATAACGGTTATTGATGAAAATTCTCATGTAAAAATTCACTATGAATTATGAAGTATTTCATCAAAGTAATAAACTTTTTAATCTGAATATTTACATACACGTTTAGTCTAATTAAGTGCAAGATTCGAGCGGCTAAAAAATTAAGTTGGTTTATAATATATACTTTATTTTATATAAAAAGTGCAATTTATAAAAACTGGCGCTAATTTTTTTTAATTTTTTTGTGACCGGTCATGTGCACTTTATTCCATAAAAAAAATATGTTTATATGGAAATAAGTTCAAAACTTCGTCAGAAAAAAAATATTAAAAATCAACGCTATTTTTAGACGCGTGAAACTTGCACTTCGTTAGCCTGAAATTGCAGATGCTATAAAACTACATAACCAAAAATTTTCTAAAGATTCAAATTCAAAAGTTCGAAATTATGATTTATAATTTTTTTTTTATTAAAGCATAGACAATATTTTTATAGTATTTATATAGAATGACAAAAAAAGTTTACTTGAAAAACATTGTGAATACATATTAAAAAAAAAAAAATCTAAACGTGAACAGTTATTTGAGTCACTGTATATTTTTATGCAAGAATGCATGTTAAATAGGTTGACATGTGAATTGGAACAACTGATAGAGATCGAACTATTAAAAAATGCTCTACTAAGTTATTTATGGGCTGCAAATAAAAAAGGTTGCTTTCTTCAAAGGCGGAGCGCATGAATCGAAAGCCAATGAGTGAGTGAGTGAGGAAAAGGGAAGCAAACATTGCCTTGAGCGCTTAGGGCTATGTTGCATTTTGCGTAGCATCTACAAATCCCCGTCCATAGGTAAAACTGTAGCGCCAAGGAACATACAAATACAAGTTATCCGGCGAGCCAGTGCTTAGCAAAAAAAAAAAGGACACACGAAAATAACACACATGACAAAAAGCCACTTGCCTTTGCATGAGAGATAAGCGATAAGCAGAAGCTGCTGTCCTTGTGATATTTGTAAGAATACATGAAAAACGGGATGTAGTAGTAATGCTTTACACTTACTTAGCCTCTAAGCCAGTCGCTGACTTCGTTGCTGAAGTTCCAATTTTCCACCTGCCTCGTCGTTTTTTCTGAAGCGACACGATAGCAGCAGCGACTTTCAACTTGATTTATGGCTGAAAGATGAAGTGGTGGGGATTTCGTATGCACAGAATTTGAGTAAGTGCTAATAATCCAAGGGCATTAGAGAAATGGACTGGCGACTGAGCGAGTACTTTGAGTGGTGGCTGCGCTTAAATCGGAGTTAAAAAAAGGAGCATGAACATTGGGGTATTGCTTTGCACATATAAGGCTCAAAAGCTGTTTAAGTTTTTAACCGACTTCCAAAAAAGGAGGAGGTTATCAGTTCGTCGGAATCTTTTTTTTTTTTTATGTATGTTACCGCCTAACTTTGGACCACGTCAACCGATTTCGATAATTCTTTTTGCATCGGAAAGGTAATGTCTCAGAGGTGGTCCCATACTAATCTGGTTAAGATCCGATCAGTGGATCATGAGATATATATATATATATTCTTTTTTATATGAGAGTAGAAGTCGGTTTTTTTTGCTAAAAATTACTTGTTTACGAATACTTTCAGCCACTGCAATTATATTAGAAGCACTTTTTAAAGCTACTTGTTAAAGCGCCCAAAAGTATGCTACCGCAATTGCCAAACACCTCATCGAAACCGACGGCAATACTCCATTCTCGCGCGTCAAAAGAATTTAAAGCGTGCTAGCGTAGCAATAAACTCAAAGCGGAAGGCGTCAAAGGATACCAAGGACAGACTATACATTCTCATTCACGCGTACCGAATGTGAACATTACTTAATTTGACGCGAGCGAAAATGTGCAAAAGTCAGTTAAAAGCACAAAAACTATGCGGAAATATAATTCGAAGAGGGAAAAGAAGGCAGCTTCATTGCTTAGCTACGCAGACAAAAATAAAGATAAGAAGACTAGAGTGCTGGGGGACAGCCAGCCAGACAGTGCCATAAACGTAGGACCAGCCAGGCACACATGAGTACTTATATGTGTATGTATGTATGTATGTGCGCTCACTTCTTCCCAAAAGCACAACTTAGCTGATAAGAATGCAAACAAGCGAAATTTGTATGTGTGTATGAAGTGCAGTGGGGAATTCGTGGATAGCGTTGGCGAAATGGAACGTCTTGTGACTTTGACTTTAATTACTGGATTTATAGGTCCTCCGAGAGATAATCTGCTTTGTCGTTTCGTGTGTGACGTCAAAGCTGCAAACGGATATGAAAAACATGAACGCACACATACATACCCACACACACATACAGTCTACACTTTCATATGAGTAGTATGTGTATGCTCAACGTTCTTTGTTTACAAAGTGATTACTGGTGCGTCAGCAGGACGCACTCAGCCAGCCAGGAGTTGGCGAAAGCGAATGCGAATACAGAGGGCAGAGGGCAGATGAGCGAACTTGTAAGAGCGTGTCATGTTCTAGTGCACATATCACAGCTTATAATAAAAGCGAGACGTTACAGAGTAATTAACATCAGCCACTGCTATGAAGCGAAAATGCAGTAGCCAGGAATACATACCAATATACAGACATAAAAACATATAATAAGACGAGAATAAAATTGCAGTAGTAAAAATACAGAGATATCGGAAGACATTCGCCACAACTAACTGGGTATACATATTTTATGCGAGTTCAAGGGAGAGTGCCTGGCGCGGAGTTGACGTGTAAAAGCCAGTAAGACCCAGACTACTTGCCCACTAATTGGTTGCATCTTATTACAAGCCATACATGAAAAGAAATAAGAATTTATACATACCTGGTAGGAAAGTTTTATATTCAATGTGGTTTGGTGATATAAAAATGTTAAATATGTATTCAATGCCATTTATGGATTCACACAGAAATTTGGTTAGAAACTGACACTTGCCAAGTGACAAACGGCCGGAATTCCCGAAACGAGAGCTGAAAAAGCGTTGGTTTGCTCCTTGAAATAAGAATATCAGCTGTTTATAATCTGTGGTTTTTTGCTAAGCAACGAAGAAATTTGAAAAATTGCAAAGTGCCGCGCCCCCCACATTTGCAGGTCTATTCTGCGCTGGTAATAAACATTTTTTTAGCCGGTAAATGAAGTTCATGTCAATTTTTAAACCCTCTTCACATTCTGTGTACTCTTTTAACCGGTAAATTTTTCTTAAAACCGAATAAAATCTTATATATCTGCATCCTAATGCAGTGATCGTGAAAGTTAATATAACTTTTTATACTCCTTTAATCCTAGAAAAAGTAATACATATCAAATTCCAGTAAAATTGGACCCCCATTTCTCCTTTTTGCGGCAGCTTATTTGGGAATCTGTCATTGTCAAGGGTTCGGTTTGTGGAAGAATAACAAGAGGAATTTTTTTTTATTAATAATTTAGAGTCTATAGAATATTTTTGTACCAATCACATTTAACTGCACGGCGCACAGTGCACCGACTCCATACAAACACTGAACAAAAATAGGAGTGGTGGGAATTTGATAAAACTTTCCTTCTCCCATTAACGCCAACCGGCAATGCTCTGTGAGAGTCGCTACAAGCCTTGCAACGTTCACTTAGCGTTGTACACGGGCCCCATTAGTTTGGTTATATGGGCAACCTGCCGCCATGCGCTACCTTTGATCCGATTTCTGAAGATTATGGAGAAATATGTCTCTATAAAAGGTTTAAATTGGGTGTGAGATCCGATCCTCGATCGAGACCAATGTGGAACCCTCTCTGCCTGCCTCGTCTGCAGCTTCGTTTCCGGGAATGTTGTGAAGACCAGGCCCGTCTGGCCGCGGGCTTGGTAAACTCGATGAAAAGTTTATACACCGACGGCTCCAAAGCTGAAAATAGCACTGGAACTGGATGGCATCTGAATCAGAATTCTTTGCAATACTTAAAGTAGCTCACTGGATTATTGACGAAACGTAGTTTGAACATAAAATCAGATTCTTTAGTGGCATCCAACCTGCTCTTAAGGCCCTGGAAACCGTCCGCACTTATAAATTAATAGTCTAGGACGGCAAGTTCGGGATGAACTCTGTTGTACTGTGTTCTTTGAAGCATCCAATTCGACCGAAGCCAATTATAGGGCCAATCGTGGAAGGAGCTCTGGTAGATCAGATACCTCTACCAACAATCTTGTCTGTGGGATTTCTGTCCGCCCTTCCCTTGACTAAGATTTTTTTTTTGTCCTTTTCGCTATTTTCACAGTGTAGGCGTGTGTGTATGTTGTATACGCCAAACTGTCAACACGCATGATGTGGTAAGCAATAAAAGCGCGAATGAAACATGTTGACAGCCAAAAAGGATGCTCAAATCCCTGCCACAGTATCCCGATAACAGCCACTGACAGTGCATACATACTCTTAGTTAGCAGACAATCAAGCAGCAATGGAATGTACATTTCAAATCGTGGTACTACTATTTGTGCATACATGCTTACGCGTTAAGGGTGTTCTTATTTAAATAGATATGTGTAGGTATGTATGTAAGTTATTTGATTTCTTATTGTGTACTCAAATGCGACAAATATCTTAATCATTACTGTGTTAAAAGAACATGTGGTTGAAATAATTTGAATTTTACAAAATTTAGTATACGTTTTATGAAAACTATTTCAGATTCATACAAGAAGGGGTTCTCCCAAAAGAGGAGTTCTAGTATTTTCTATGGAATTATGATATTTGGTTCTTGTTATTTATTCCATTACCAGATTCACTCTCAACAACACAGGCTGCTTTGTGGCTAGTTCCGTGTGGAAAATACAACTGAAATATTACTTCGAAAAGTCTACTGAGTTTTAAAACTAATTT
>NW_023460924.1:0-30643 GCF_013731165.1 Rhagoletis pomonella | reverse complement strand
CCTTAATATATTTTAACTACATTGCATTTGAGTATGGAGAAGCAACTCTCTGAAAGTATTTTACTTAAAAAATTTACTAAGTATAGCCTTGTTTGTAGATGCAGTTAAAGAAAATACATGAAAAGGCACGATTTTTTTTTAATAAAAAAAAATGTAAATATTTCAAAAACGGTGACACTTTTACCTGAAAAATTTTTGCTTATCAGCGAGCTCACCACCCCACGTGCCCTCTCCTCAAGTTTGGCAGGTTACTTCTGGGACACCCTGTATATATGACGGTTTATGAATATCAGCAAGTTTGTTATTTTCTTTTTCGCTTGAGCAAGAACAGATACTATGTACGTAAGCGTATGTTAGGGCACGCAAATTTTGAATGGATAACTTCCTTCAAAAAATAATACTACATTAACTAAATATAACATATGAATTAAGTAAAATGATCGCAGGGTATTAGACGACTTATTGTTTATGAATGAATTTGAATTTGTTAAAATTGTTGCAATGCGTTAAGAATTTTGAAATATTTATTGAGTAATAAAAATATGAAACCTCCTTACCCCATTAAAAATTAAATTTCAATATCATTACAAAAATTAAATAAAATGAAAAAATTGAGTATAATTTAAAACGTGTGTTTCCATGTGGATTTGGTAAAAATGCGCATATGGAGAGCTTTTCTGCGCAACAGAGTAAGTAAATACATACATAGTCCTACACTATCCCTTATCTACATGCTGTCACTTGTTCACTGGTTCCTTATAAGCTTCAAATGCTATCGGCAATGGGAAACTGTGGTTTGAAGAGTTTTCCATTCGAACGGTTTTAAAAAATGGCAGTTTCGAATAAGTCATCGGCTCATCGGCAAATAAACCAAATTAAAAAATGGAGATATTTAGAAGCATTAATTCATTTTTAGTCCAACAAATGAGTGGTCGTCGCGAATAAAGTTGTAAGCGACAATTTTCGTAACACTAGTTTCTTTAACTTTAAAGATATAAATGTACAATATACATTGAACATATATGCATATTTTATACTGTAAGAGTAAGTTTCTTGAATACCTCTATACCGAAAAAGTAGAAAACCAAATAAAATAAGCTTATTTATGTGCGTCATTTTACACATTTTTGTTTTATTTCTGCAAAATTATAATCTCGTCGCTTACAATGGCGCCTATTAAAATGGCTAACTATTAAAAAATTAAATATCCTGATCTATATACATATAATGTATATAAAAATGGTGTGAAAAGTGTATAGTAATTCATCAATTGAGAACGGTTGGGCCGATTTGGCTAAATTTTTTTTTAGTTTTTCGTAATTGCCAGGATACGGTTTTTACGGAAATTGGAAAAATCGAAAATTGATTTTTTTGTATGGAATTTTTTGTCCAATTCCTTCGGAATGGCCTTCGAGTGAAAAAATAGAAAATTCTAAGTGGAAAACTTGAAAAAATCCGGAATAACGCGAAATTTTGAATTTTTTTCGACGAAATTTTGCATTTTATCGCTTGATTTGATGATTTTGGACGATGTAAAGGTGGAAAATTCGTTGTGAAGCTTGGAAAACTTCGGATAGTTGTGAAACTCATTGTAAGAGAAGGAGGAGTGCAAAAAGTTTTAAATTTTCCGATAGGTGGCGCAGGGGCCGAGCTACGCTAAAAAAAATGCATTAGATACTTAGGTAGCCTTTTGCCTAGATTAGCACATAGGATCCATTTTTTCCGTTAAGTGGGCCAGGGACCGATCTATTCGAAAAAGTCTTATTTATAGTCCGATTTGCTTGAAATTTGGCTTACAGGTAGCTTATTGCCAGGATTAACATATGGGATACTTTTTTCTGATAGGTGGATCAGGGACCGATCTATTCCAAAAAATCTAAATTATGGTCCGATTTGCTTGAAATTCGATACCCGTATTATAGATATGCGTAGAATAGAATTGAGTCATTGTTTTACAGTTCGAGAGGTGTTTGAAGGCGCCGCAAACATGCGGCTATCGGCTATTTATCTATACTTATTACACAGGCCAACAAAAATGGAAAAAAGTGTGATGCAGAAAATGTTAACCCTATTTTTGACGTAAGCATAAAGTTTCCATCAGCTCCAGATTTTAAGAAAAACGAACGTGACATAAATATACATGCAGCATATTTTGCCGATATGACGTAGGGTTGCCTATTTACACGGGACTTAAATTTTAAGAAAACGTCATACATACCTTTTTTTAAAGTGCTGAATCTTGGAAACCTTTTAACGAAACTTAATGAAATAAAATTTATTTCTTCCGCCTTATTATGGGCTTTAATTGTACATTTTTTACATTAATGTACAACGTATAAAAAACAAAAAAAAAAAATAAGTAAACATTTTTCTTTTTGATTTTTTTTGATTATAGCATTTTTTAATTTTTATTTGTACATAAAAACAATGTCTATAATGTCAACTTTAAGTACCCAAATGGACGTAATGGGCTACTTATGCGTATGGACTCTAGATCGTCTAACGCTCGAGCAATATGATAAATTGACATTGAAATTTTATGAAATTGTATATTTTTGAAAGAGGAAAGGTGTGTAAAAACAAAAACAATATGAATAAATGATATTAACTTTACTAAAGTTCTGAAATCATGAAAATCCCTTCAAGGAAATGGCAGAATTGAACTTTGTTGCGATCTCACATGGGAAATCTGCTTACGACGTGAGTGGAGGAAATTTTAAGAGACTAGCAGCTAGAGCAAGTCTTCAACTCCTGATGTTACAACAAATTCGTACACCCGAAGCCCTCTACCAATGGGGTGTTGTATGTTTCCAATGGGATGCCTTGAAAAAAATAACTGCAACTAACTTTTCAGTGGACTTTATTTCGACTATGACTACGTGCCAATTACTTTAATCCTATTTTAAGCTAGTTTAAAAGGTTAAATAACGTCAAGTTAGGGAACATCATATCCTTATTTAACGAATCTTTAAATCAATAAATAATGTTTTCCTTTTTAGTGCTTATTGTGATAAAAGCGAGTTGTTGGTTTTTTTTTTAAACTATAATTTTATTACTCATTACTCTACAGAGCAAGCGCTTTAATTTGACATCTCACTTTTGAAAATCGGGCGAACGGTACAGATCTTTTATCGTGAACAAAAAACCCCTTCGCGTATTATATATATGTATAGATATTTCTTGTGATTTTTCTTGAGAGCTGCAATCAGTCTTTACGCAGAAAAAAATACATAAAATTTTCATGGAAACTTTAAACTTTTCTGAGAACTGTTTATAGCCCATTCAATTTTAATGTAATAATGTGCAAGTTTCAAGTGGCTAAAAATTACCGTTGCATTTTTAGATTTTTTTTTACCGAACGTGTTGCGGGGGCACTTAAAAGGGGAAAATTATAAGGAAAATGGTATATGGGTACGGTGACCATAAATATGGATTCAAAATGAAGGACAATTTTTCAAAAATATGCCAGCATATATTTACGTAGTATAAAAATATCAAAAGAGTATTTATCATTCAAAATTCTTAATACATTTTAAGCTTTAAAAATTAATCACAATTTCTTCATCGATATTAATCTTTTTTTTACATGAATATTTATAAAAATATAGTAAAACATATTATAAGAAAAGCTTACAGGAAAAGTTAAAATCTTTAAAAGATTATGTTATAGGGAAATTTTGAGTCGTCCAAAACAGTTATTTATCAAAAATCGACGTCATGAATCGACGTAGACGACGAGTTACAAAGGTATTTATGTGCCGTTTACAAAAATATATAATTTGTGTAGATTGCACTGCATAGCATCTACATTTCTAATCCGATTTTCATTATCTTTGGCTTAAAATTTACTGTAATGATATATCCTCTTTGTCGAATTTTTAAACTAATGAAAAAAATTATCGAATACAACTGCGTATTTGATTGAAAATCTCACTTTTTTCGACTTTGACGACAAAATGCAAATGGTCGCCGGTAGCACTAAAAATTTTCATTGAAGTCGCCACAAGTTATATTTTGGTAAGGGGCACATCAATACCCTTCGAGCTGTAAGTTGCTTACGTTGATTGGGAGATTTTTTCATGAGATATTGAAGAAAAGCTACGAAAAGTACCAAAAACACTTTTAGGCGGGTTGAGAAAATAAGCGGGGAGGTACTTAAGAGAGGGATTTTCTTCAGATTGCATTCAAATATTCACGGTGTCCATAAATGTTGGTTACTTAAGCGGGTTAGGCACTTAAGCGGGGGAGTACTTAAGCGGGTTTCACTGTAGTTTAAAATAGATAAGTTTACGTCCGTTAATATGCTTAATTTGTTAAATGGCCCATCAAGTCGATTGACCATATATGTTCTTGTGGTGTGATTTTACCAGCTGCTGGTGCGTCTTCAAAAACTATTTGAAAATTTTATGATTGTACCAGCATGCTGGTGTCGTGAATGGTGAAATTAGCTAATTTTTCTAAGTAAAAAGTATTTCGGCGGACTTTTCTTGCACTATATGAGTCAAAGCCGTGTTTGTGGAGGATTAAAGTTCGCGATATTGCAGTTGTTAATAAAAAAAAAATACAATGTTTAACAAAATGGTAGAAAAATTATGAAATTTCGGCTCTAATCATTTCGATCTTTCCTGGACCTTATTTGTAAAGAAATAAAGATTATACCAGTATGCTGGTAAGTTATATGCTTCGCACCTGATGGTACAATCATTTGATGGAGCCAGCAAGCTGGTGTCGTATATTTCCTCTTTTACACAAGACGGTTTTTGGTTGGATGAAATATTACCTTTTCTATACCATTACTTATTGAAAATACCCAGCCAGCAAAATATGCGGAATCGTATCCGAAAATGGAAACAATTTCGTATAAAAACCTGATGTTTCATCCGTTTTCCGATTCCGTTTTCGGACGTTTTTCAGATCAATTCTCCCACTAAAGTGTTCATCCGTAACGTATGTGCGGAAAACTATCGAAAATGGTTGTAAAACGGATGCGCTTTCGGTTTTTTTCCTGAAATTTGTCTGAGTAAATTTTTCATTGAAAACGATTTCATTATGAACTACAAAGAAACTTTTTCATAGTTACGCAAGTAGCACAAAAGTCAAAAATATACCAAAATATCTTGTGTATTTTTTACATCGGCGTGAAATACATTTTCAATATAAAAAATATGCCATTTCTAAACGCAGTTTTTGAACAGTTTATTTCGATTCAGTGTAAAGGTTATACCGCTTTTTCGTGCATTATTTACACCTACCGTCAATTTTTTTTACTGATTTTCGGCATATATATTATGCCAGTGGTATACAAGTTTTCTTGTTTCTAAAACATAATATAAACTCCGTCGGTGTAAAATACGTATTGGTATTGGCTCAAATCATACACCATAAAGGTAAAGAATTTACATCATGTTCTAGCATAAATATATTTTAATGAGTGTGAAGAGTACAAAAGGATTCGAGGAATAAAATTTACTACTAATCAAATTTAAAATTAACTCAGACATAAAATTTACACCGAAGCTCTTTTTTAATCTGCACGACTTGGAATTCTTTTTATAAATCTCAGCATTCTTTTTCGTAATATGCAGGCAAGAAAATCGTGAATATATAATGAACGTGAGTTCCTAATTTAAAAACGAGGTACATTCCGTCGAGTGAATTTCGGTACTACCCCCTCTAAAACTCGAGCCCCTCAAAATTTATAAGGATTTGAAGATTTTTAAATAAATCTGGAAAAACTTATATTTTGAAAGCAATGAGTTTTTCGCCATTATTAAATTTTTAAGAGATGCGCTGTTTAAAAAAGGTTCGAAAATACCCATAAAGTGGCATAGTTCAGCCAATGTACATAATGAAATTGTTAAATTAGTTAAATAATAGTCATACAGCTTTAATATGGCGTCCAGCTGAGTTTCAGTATTAGGCTAAGTTTACAACCTAACGTATTATTATAATACATAAAAATCGCTTCTAACCAACATTTACACAGTCTTTGGTGTTTATCGCTGTGCAAGCAACTAAAAATTATGCAGTTTGTTAAAAAAAGCTTTTTCTCATACTTAAAGCCCAAATAAATAAAAACCATACATATGTACATATTTATATAATAAATTAAACATCTTTTCTACTGCTATTATATACAATACAATATGCTTAAGTTTCGGTATAAATTGTCAAAGGGTTGTGGAAACAAAAAAAATATATTAGAGGAATCCCTACGTATGTATCACACGTTTTGTTGCTTTCCCAACAACAAAATATGTGCTAGATTGGTACGCAGCAATTTTAAATCTAAAATGCTACTCATCGTAAACTCCCCTATTATAAAAAATTAGTTGTGTATAATTTTGCTACAATTTAAACACTAGCTCCTTTTTAATCGCCAGCGATTATGCTGGCGAAGAAGTTTCTTTAGATTGTGCGATTTCCATTGCATCGCGTAACGCTATTACTCTAGGTTGTGAACTTAGCCTTACTTTTATAATACTTTGAAAATATGGTCGTCGCTGAAAACTTACACTGATTCTTGAGTTTGGTACAAAAATGTTTACCAAGCCAAGAACGGTGTATTTATTTTGCCCTAGACACAATTCAGTTTGAGAATTTGGTATAAAAAATGTTTCTTGTCAAATGAACACAGTTGACAGAAGTTTAAGCGCCTACCACACGTCCGTTATTCGAACACAAACGCGAACGTATACATTTCAACATGTTTTGTTAACGTTCGCGTACGAAAAGAAGAAAACAAATCAGCGTTCGCCTATGTTATGTAGAAAAAATTCTCGCTGTTGTTCGTACTCGTATGTACTATGCAACTTATAGTTGCATTTGTGAAGGCACGATGTTGAATCATTAGTACCAACTTTAAGCGTGTAGGGGTGCCTTATTGATGCATATTTCACCAGTGTATTAAACATACCAACGAGTGTTACCACTCGACAATATTTTTAGGATCAAAAAATCCTACCATATTAGTTTCCAAACTACCAATCTTTTTTAATCATCAGATATTGATATTTTATTTCGTTTCTGATTTTACTTTATGTAAAAGTATGAATCTTTGAGATTAATTCAATTTATATCAATTATTTTATGTCTAAAATGTAAAAAAATACAATCGATATAAACATTTTATATTTGGTAACAAAAAAAATGTATTACTGTGCTCGCGCAATTTTATTTTTATTTATTTGTTTTCATTTAACCATGATGCAATAAAATTACGGAATGTCAGCAACATAATCTTAATATTTCAGTACGAGTTTTAGGCCATTTTAGCACGCTTTCAGTACGCTTTTCTACTTTCACATCACCATTGTATTACCGCCATTCGACAAAATTTATTTAAAATTTTTACAAATGTTCTAATAAAAAAATACTATGCAACAACAGTTCAATGCATTTTTGACATTTCGAATAGGATTTATTTTCTATTATAACTTCAAAACTTCGATAGGATTGCAAAACATCTTTAAAATTCGGAATCGGAAATCCAAATCGATGAGAAATCAATTTCGAAAGAAACCAGAACAGCCCTGAAATGAAACTACCAATTTATCAAAACGGCAACACTGATAGCAGCTCTACTTGTGGTATGTATAATAAGCTCATATTAAAACAGGCAGTGTATCATGATTCAATAATACAAGGTTAGATAATTATTGACAGCTGCGGTTTGACACTCCCTTACAAAAGGTTGCATTTACGAAGGACAGAGAAAGGGCAAGAATGCAATCCCTTGTTTCGAAAATGGTAGTAGAAAAGTACGCAAAGTAGGCAATTAGTAGTGAAATTCCTTTCGTAAATTCTAATGTATTTGCAGGAAATCTAGCATTTTAAACGAAATGTTGAACGTAATATTGATATATCTACGTGAATTACGTAATTTATATGCTATTTAGCCGTATAAAAACTGCAAAATGACTCAAAATTAAAATAAGACTACTATGAGATTGATGTAAACATCCAATGCTTAGGTTTTCATCAGTTAAATATGCTTCATATGCATATACAAATAAACATATTGCACAAAAGCTTATACTTTTATTTCACACCAAAGCTACACTGTTTCCATGTAAATTTTGAAAGAAGCAACACGGTGCCACTGCTAAGGGAGCGGTGAGAGAGAGACAACTGTCAGTTTATCGAACCTTGTATTATTGAATCATGGCAGTGTATTATGTACACACACACTAGGTTTGTTTCTTTACTTTTCTAGCAGATCATTATCAGGAAGAAGAATGGAAAGAATTCCAGAATTACGCTCACAGCGAGTGAAATATAGAAAAAGTCAAGAAACGCAAAATAGCAGAAACTAGCTAGTAAACACCTGACCGATGCTTTTGACAACTGAACATATGTATTTGCTGCGAGTTTTTAATCTAATTTTATGTTTAAAAATTGTTCACAATTACTCACGTTTTGCCACACTTTATGAAATTTAATAAATCGCCCATTTTTATTAAAAAATACAAAAATATGTAAAAGAAGCAAATCAAAGTAGCTGTGCCTAATCTCTCTAATGTTGGGGCAACAGCTGAATTTTTCACCGCATAACGTGAAAATTATGTGTTTCTTGTAATTTGCTTTTGTAATCTTTTACTTATATTCGGCTAACACTACCTTGTGTAAATGCGCCTATCTGTAAAGAAACAAAGCTACTGTGTGGTGTATTCAATATTCATTTTTTTGTGAATTCTTTGGACCACTGTCAATTGCTCTCAGAATTTGTGATGTGCTGAGTCGCTACTTTTAAGCATTGATCGATACTCGGTACCGATTTAAAAAGTATCAAATACTTTCGATACTCGGTACTGAAATCTTGGAATTTCTAATAAAAGCGCGCAACAGCCAAAAATATGAGTTATATGTACACATACATATAGTGTCAGCTATTAAAAATAAATAATATTGCCACCAGAACTATTGCAGTTGGAAAGACGGTTGCGATAAGTAAAAGAAGGCGAGCGTGTGTTTTGCGACATCAGTATCAGGGCGAATTTAATAAGGTGGTGTTACCGGCGTATCTGAATTTTTCGCCGTGGAGGACATTACATCAAAATTACGTGTTTGTTGTAGTTAATACTACCCTGCAGGGAGTGACGTTAGCTTATACCTAACTTTAGTCTGTTTACGCGAACACTAGGGCTAACTATTAACTGTGTATTTTGTTCAAAAAAAGCTAACTACTTTTGTGGGGCGATGGCCGCAAAAAAGTCAGACCTGGATACCTCTGCATTACATGTCAACTAACTTGTAACTAACTACTTTTGGACATAAAATATCAATAAGAAAAATAAAATATTTTTTTGTTTTTTTACTTTTTTATTTACTTATTTATTTACTTTATTTTATTACATTTCATATTTGTTTACATATTCTGCTCTGGGTGGCCCCATATTCGAACACCGTCAGACATAACTTCAAAATGATAGTATAAAATTTCGATCTTCCTTTTATTTGTCCTGAATATGAAAAAGAATCTGCGAAGTTCAGAAAAAAAGTGTATTGAAAATAATTTTTGTATGAGGATATTTAATAGAAACTTGTAAAGAAAACCAACTCCCGATTGCGTCTGCATGACTCCTGCACGACTTTACAATTCACTTTAAGTTGGTTTTGTCATAGCTAATCAAAAGTGAGGTATTAATCGAAATCTCGCCAAAAAGCTAACTATAAGTTGGTTAGTTTTAACAATTGATAATTTTTCACTGCAGGGTAATGACAGTATGAATATCTGCGTATAATTTGTTAGTGTAATTTTTTACTTATATACGGCTAACACCACCTTATTAAATTCGAATTGATCATTATTGTGCAGATTTAATTGCCTGCCTTGTTCGCCGCACACATTATGCTTGCTTCACTTAACTACATACATACAAACACATTGCTCATCTCTTGAGAAAGGACCGTCTTATTTGTACATTTTGGGATTTTAGGCGATGTCTTATAAAATATCAATAATTTTTTCCCGCAAAAGTAACCTATGTCGAGATAGGTCCTTTTCCCTTTAAAGCAATATTTCATTGGATTCCCAGACAATATTTTAACGGTTAACTAGCGAAAGATGTAGTTCAAGATGCCCCTATAATACACTGAGGGAAAAAAATATTCAAATCAAATAGAAATGTAATTGATCTTACTATAAACGTCAACGAAAGTACTGTATATTGGTAAATATTCAATTCAATTACGCGCATAT
The DNA here is from genome assembly GCF_013731165.1 of Rhagoletis pomonella. NCBI lineage: Eukaryota > Metazoa > Arthropoda > Insecta > Diptera > Tephritidae > Rhagoletis > Rhagoletis pomonella. The sequence goes on along the minus strand of NW_023460924.1, from coordinate 20,442 downwards.
TAAAATGACTGCGTTCGTACTGAACAAGCATCCGTCAAGTGAATATACAAGACAAAAACTAAAAAAAAAAATTTATTTGCATGTTGGCTGCAGTGGAATTCGAACCCGACCATCTCCGGATATCAACAATTTGTGGCAAGCATCTTTGCGCACTCAGCTACACCCAGCCATATTAATTTGCTTTCAAATGTTGAATATCCATCAACACCACAGCACGCGATTTGTACTATGTATGAATGTGTGTGTGTTGTCACCGCTCTCAGAGCAGCGCTCTGCATGCTTGGGGTGTGTATGTACACTTACATATACATACTCAGATGTAAACAGTCAAATACGTGCGTAATAAATTTTGTATGAAAATATTATTTTTAAATACGAACATTTTTAAACGATAATCAAATATAAAGTATTCATTTTTACTATGCATTATTTCCCTCAGTGTAGAATCTTAATTAAAATATAAAACAATTTCGAAGGAAACTGATTTTTTTTTATTCAAAGTCAAACCATCTAAAGTGACTTAAGCTATTTTAATTGTACGGCTCAGATATAATGACGAAAGTTTAATGTGTCGAATCGGTATCGGGTACCGAAAAGGAAGTATTGGGTACCGAAATTTTTTTCAAGTATTTGGTACAGAGAATTCAGCACATCACTACTCAGAATGTCGCCAGAATAATTTTAATGACATTTGCTAACGTGGAGCTATTTGTGACCCAACTGAAAAAAGTGGCGCATTTTAGGAGCTGGTGTAGTTTTCGTACTAATCTCAATGAATAAATAGTACCAAAATGTTAAAGGTAGAATTTTGATTTGAAGGAAATACTGGTAGAATAACAAATACACCAAAACGTTCTTTTTTTATTCAATCTAATCAGATTTGTACCAAAATCCATAAATTTACACCAATTTATACACCAGTGTGCTACTTGAGTACAGGAAACCAAACAAAAAACAATTTTAAGATACAGCAATTATTTCAATTTGAATAAATAATTTTAACGTGTTGCTTCTGATGGAACTCGAACCTGGGACCTCCTGAAAGCTAACAAATAGTAGCACACTTCTCTGCACACTCAGCTATTGGCGAATACATATACATGTTTTTAAATGCTCAGTTTGAACAAATATTTTAAAATTATTGTTTTGAAATAAGATGATGACATTTTTCGGATACGAAAAATGAACAAATATGGAAATCGTTTTCTGAACAATTCCGGATACGAAAAATGTACGAAAACTGCACTGTCGGCAAAAAGTACGTTTCTCTGCTGGCTGGGTATTTGCGTGTATACTTATATAGGTATGTATATGTAAGTAAAAACTTTTAGCTACCATTTTTAGCCACAACGGGTTGTTTAGCTCTTTTTAGCCCTTCCCTGTGGGGAAAATCTCTAGTTCTGAACTGGTGCGCCTCTAGTACATTTAGACCCAGTACTGGTTCGCGATAAATTTCTTTTGCATGCAAGCAACTGGCGAATTTCACATGGCGATGTCCTAGGAAGTGTCAATTGCCCCCCGCTGCATCCCTTTTTCGATAGTTCTGAACTAGTCCTAAATTCTATAGTTGCGTACCAGTTCTAAAATCGGCAGACGAAAGAAAAAAGTATCATGATTTTTCAATCTTTTTGGTTCTTCCGTGTGTGCGATTTTAAGTTAATTTGGAAGAAATGTGTTTTCAATTTGAAATTAAATTTGTTTGAATGATTGTAAGAAATGTACGTTTACATACCTTTAGCTGTAGCTGAGTTTGCAGAGGTGCTCGCTGTTATTTCTTAGATTCCAGACGGTCCCAAGATGTTGAAATTTTAACACAAATTTTAGTTTTGTATTACCAAGCTATGAAAAAGCATCTGCGAAGCGCAGAATAGAAGCGTATTTGAACGAAAAAGCCACCGAACATATATCTATGTAAAGTAAACAAGCCCCCCTCTGCATCCCTTATTCGATAGTTCCGAACTAGTTCTAAATTCGACAAATAAGATCTAGTTCGTTCTGCATCCCTTTTTCTATAGTTCCGAACCATTTCTAAATTCGTCAGTTTAGATATCGATTTCTAGTGAAAAAAATTAGTTTTGTTAAAAGTACCACATTTCGCCGATTTTGGCGGGATCTAGTTCATGTCGGACTAGTTCCTTTTGTTCGATAAAGACCTAGTACGGAACTAGAAATTTGATTCACTAGTCCGCGGTTTCCCTGCAGGGTTTTGATATGTATACATCTTTGGTTTCGGTAGGGGTAAAATTTGCGAAGCTGTAACGCATATCCCAGCACAAAATTTCGAAGGGCTTAGCATGTGTATTTCAGCATATAATTTTTATTTTCATTAGAAGCACCTTGTGTTAGCTTGCCAAATGGTTGCATATATTTAAGCATATGCATAGTAAGAGGAAATGTGCTACAATTGATTATTACTTCCGATTATTTAACCCTCTAGTAGGCCAATTTTTTTATGAGTTGAAAAATTCAGGAATGGGTGATTTTAGCACGAGAAATCCAAAAATGATGTCCATTTCGATCTGTGTCAGTAACTTTTTCCTACAGGGGAGAAAAACCAAGACCTTCTGGAGACGGGCTCCCCGATATACTTTGACGTATTTTCAGCTTTCTCTTACACAATGTTGACCTACGAACCGGCAATCCCGTCTGCAGACGGTCAAAAATGCAAACTGGGTTTTTATATGTCGGTAAGCCGGTCTGTGTTCGAAAGCAATTTTCTCCATTTCGAATGGTGACATAATTATAAAACTTATATTAAAATAAGGTGCTTTTAACAACGAAATCCACCGAATTTTTTTATATCAAAAAATTTTTCTAAAGAAAAAATTTCTTTAATTACGAAATTACTGTAATTCAACTGCCGATTAAAATAAAACGGATTGACATAACGTATTAAAATTTACACCGCCGTAAAGGTACGATTTTTGTCTAAAGATCGTGCCTTACGAATATAGAAAAAAATTATTATAGGTGCACTAAAAAGGTGTTTAGTTAACGACCGTCTGGAGGCGCCACAACGGCAATAACGCAAAATTTGCTTTATTTCACTTTTAAATGGGAAATAATACCAACATCTGAGTTTTGCTTTATTTCCAACAAAGGTTGGAAATAAAACAAATTTTGCCTTATTTCCCATTGCTTATTTATACTATTTGTAAAAAAAACAGTTTACTGAAAGAAGGAAAAGAACTTTGTTTATTCCAAAAATACAATTAAACCAAGGCACATTGAACAGGTAATATCAGTATGGCAGCTGATTTGATTTTTTTCAGATTATTTGTTCTCGAAAATGTTAAATATTTTTCATTTCTTCTCACAAAAATTCTAAATTGTTAAAATCTATTTGCATGTGAAACATTTTCCATACAAAAACAGCGATTAAAAGCAGCTTTTGGAAGGATCGCCCAATTCAGCAGCACATTCGGTGATTACTGGGCTTGGCACAGGATGGATCAATGCTTCGAAGAGCGAACCAATTTACCAAGAAAGAAAGTTGCAACAATTTTCATTTTTTCAATTTAAACTTTTTATCTTTTTCGTATTTCGCATGGCACGCTTTGATGTAGAAGAAAAAAATCAACAGTTTTTGGCACCTTCGATAACGGAAGCAACAACAAAATACAGGCTAATGTTGTTTTTGCTCAAATGCTCTAAACTTGTTTGATAGGCCTTGAATTAAACAAAAAATGTCATATAATTCATATGAAGAAAGTAATATTCACAAAATATTTTTACTTATGAAAAGTCTAACAAAATATAGGAAAAGCATCGTTTTTTAAAAACTGCTCCGCATATTGGACATAGCGCTTTTGTATGAATTTTTTCTGCATGCTTTTTAATATGTTAGAAACATTGCTGGAAAACGTTAAAATGTTTGCATGGAACCATGTCGCAATAAACAGATGAAATAATAAAACGGCTTTCTCGCTTTATTTTCAAATAAAGTAGTGGCACCTGGTAAATTCCACTATGGGTGGGATGCATGCAATAACACCATACACAATAATTGCTATTACTTGGACATTAAAAAGCAGTTTCAGAAGTGAACTAGTGTTATTTTATCAATTTTCCTTTTTCTAAACGGTTATAATGCCACCAGTACATAATTGCGAAAGGAGGGGAGGGGCAAAGGGCGGCGCGCGACCGCGGACCGCCGCGACGCCGGGCACTTTCAAAATTGTATACTTACAAATCCGTCCATTTAACTTGTTCGCGTACTACTTTTTGTCAACTGTAACTGGGTGACTACCTACATATGTGCACTAGTTTGCTTTATTACTCAAATTCTTAGGTTTAAAAGTTGGTCTTATTGCTCAACGAGAAATGAAATAAAGCAAATTTGTGTTATTTCACATTCAATTGGGAAATAACACAAATTTGCGTTATTGCCGTTTGTGTTATTTCACCCCCCCCCTACACTCTAAAAAATCTGTTTAAAAATGCGACTATAAATCGAGTATATTTTTGTTTATTTTTAAAATTTTTTGGTAAATTTACACGATGAATATGTATTTTTCTCGTTTACACATTTTCGTGCGTAAAAATCCTTTTTGTTGACGGCTTTATACATATCTACGGGTGAAATCAAACAGCAGATGTGTATTTTGTTGCTTGTACACACTTTTGTAGTAAATTTACGCACACCACAACAGCTATATCACACTCCAAAAAGTCCGAAATTTAAACAAACTATTCGTTGAATAATCGAGCATGTAATTTCGCGAATAATATGGTAGGAAATCAGTAACCTACCTTTTAGGTAGGAAATCTACAAAATTTTTTTTAGAGTGTAATCTGTTATTAGAAAAAGAGATTAGCCATATAAAATTATAATTAAAAATATCTCAGATTAAACCGATAACATTTTGGTGTCCAACCTAGTTTTATCGATTATACTTGCGAAGAAGAGGAGGAATGTCAAATGTTAAAGTAAACAAAAATTTACGCTAGTAAGGAAAATAGGTTTGTAAAGGTATTTTTAATAAAATATTCAGTTAAAATATATTTAAATGGCATAATATGTGTTGCAGAAAAAAGTGACCACGGTGACACTGAGAAGAAGTTTAACTTTTCCTCGAGTTGCGTGAATAACAAGCACAACCAATTTGACAGCTAACGAGCTTTGATTGAGATTATATTCATATGTAAACGTACTTTTATGCTTTGCCGTTCGCATATGTTTACACATCAAATTTCATGAGTACCTAGTACTCACGCCTTTTTTAAATGGAATTGGGCTACCACTAAAAATGATTCGCCGCAACACTGCCGGTCAGGCCTTTTCAGGAAACAATTGGTTATATTGCAGCTGTCAATATTGCACCAACGGCTCTCATGAGTTTTGTTATGGCGCTCCAGAGAACCGCAGTTAGCCAATTCATTAGCCAGTTCGTTACCTTGAACACCGTAGAGTCCTGACACCCACACAATTTCAAGCTCATTCCATATTGCTCCGGAGTTCAGCCCCAACTTACATTAATGGACTAACTTTGAAGAGGTGCGAGCGGTTTACAGGGCCTTTAGAGCAGCTTGGCTGTCACTGCAGATCCTGGTATTGCAAAGACTTCCGAATAAAGACCGTTGCCATTGCACCCAAAGCAGTAAAGCATCTGAAGCTTCCGTCCATATGGCATCCAGCTCCAGTACGTTGTACTCATGGCGCCCGTAATGCCTATATACTCCTTTATAGCCTGTTTAACACAGAAACCGTGGTACTGCGCTATCATACTACAGCAGAGTACGTGACGATTGGCCTTAATAGAGCTATGTGTATCCAAAATACCATAGCCGGTCTCAGACCCCAGGTCTTGCTATAGGTTCTTTGACACTGTCCGACATCTTTCAGTGCTCGATTTCAGGGACCGTAAATAGCAGTTATTTTTTCCAACAGTTAAACTTGGCCAGATTTTGTTTAGGTTCGAAATAAAAGTCTTTCCGGATAGTAAACAAACCGCTTATCCAAATTAAACAAATTTGGTACCAAATAAAGGAGGACTTAAACAGCTTTTAAACAGAAATAACGATCGAAGGCTACCACATCTAGTTATATTTTTTTTATAATTTAATACAAAAGAAATGCATACAGCTTCTGTGGTAATTAAAAAACATTTTTTATTTAAATATTTTTTAGTTTATTTAGTTATTTTAGTCCTCTTTCAATTGATACCAAACTTGTTTAATTTGCATAAGCGGTTTATTTATTATTAAATAGGAAAGGAATTTTATTTTCGAATTTTCGTTTCCGAGTAAACAATACTAGGGTTGTCTTTCTGCGATTGACAGCAAGACCCTGCAAAGTGCACCATTCATCAATCTTATTCAGGGTTCTTTGTGTCTTAACACAAACCTCCCTGAGAGATTTACCTGATGACAGTGCACAAACATCAAGCGTAAGCTTGGATGTGAACGAAGTCTTGCATTTCCGTTAGTAGGGAGTCCACTACCAAAGACCACAAAAGAGGTGAGAGCACTCCGCCGCGAGGGCATCCTCCCCAACGTCTGCCATGGTGTAAAGGCTAGCTTCATCCCACACGGTCAGCAATATTTTAGATAAGATGCGGTGAATACACCTTATGATGGTTGCGTCCACTCTGTGTCTTCTGGCCGCAGAGCACATGGAATTTAAAGTAGCGTTGTCAAACGCCCCGAATATCAGCAAAGACTCCCATTTTAAACTCACCTGCTTCCAGCCCCACCCCGATCTCTGTTACAAGGTCATGTAGAGCTGATTCAGACGACTTTCCGCTTTGGTATGTTGATAAATATTAAGGGGGCTATTCAGCAAAACCCTTGATCTAATGTACTTCTCGACCGGACGCTCTAGACTTTTCAACATAAAGAATATCAGGCTGATTGGCCTGAAGCTTTTTTCCAACGCATAGTCATTCTTTCCTATTTTGGGAATGAAGACTACCCTTACTTTTCTCCAAAAAGTTTTAAGGTGGCCGAATGCCAGACAGGCGTTAAAGCCTTAAAGGCTCTTATTATAGCCCCTATAAACCTGTCTTCCCTACACTTTAGCATTTTCGGATACACATTATCTTGACCCGGTGACTTTTTAAAGTCGTGAAAAGACGCTAAAGATAACCTCATTGACTCCTCAGTCACCACCCGTGATGCAATGTACGAGTTTAGTCTATTGGCTATTCTCGTCGCGCTGTCCTCCAACATATCTCTGCCTGCGTCAGGAATTATCCTGCTACCCGAAAAATGTGTTTCCAAGACAGTTTTGTATGCGTCTAGCAGCGACGTGGTATAAGTTCCATCTGATTTTCTGAGAGAATCAAGCCTAACCGTCAGGTCCTGTTGAAGTACCTTACACAGCGACAAGCGAATTTGCCTTCTATATTCCTTCTGAACGTTATGATATTTCCAAAAAAAATATGGCAACGATATTTAGCGGTATGAAATATACTTTACGGCGTATTCTCATACCTGACAAATAAACACAAAAAATGTCCTACAAAACGGTCAAGCCGCTTGGAAGGATTTCGACCACAAACGACGTGACACGAGATGTTTATATATTAGAAGATCCTTAACTTTATTTGCATATAAATACATATCTTTGCTTAGTGTACAAACGCGCTAAGTCCATTTTTTGTAATTTTTGAGGAGGAACAAAAAACCGTCTAACTTTTTTTGCTGTTAATATTTTCCTAATCTGTAAATGCAGTTTTCTTCCTTAGTCAAATCGGCCAATTTCAAAATAAAGCTGTTGCAAAGTTATAGGCTCTTTTGGGACTTACCACATTTATGATTTTGTTCTTTTAATGTGGGCTTAACACATTTTCTATCAACCTGTTTTTCATTACATGTTTTTTATTGTTAAAAGATTTAGTTGTTTATTTTAAATATATTTTATTGTTTTAAAATTAATAATAACCTAATACAGCCTTATTTCATTGCTGTTAACAAACATAACTATTTAAGTCGTAAATTTATGTATTATTTATAGAGTAAAATAATTATAAACAAGTAAAGAAGTATAAGTTTGGGCGAAACTGAACTTTATATACCCGGCGCAGGTATCAAATATTGTAGTTTCAACTTCCTCTTAACTACTTTTGCATGATAAACGTTTTCGATAATATGCTGAGTTACACTTAATAATATAATTGAACCAAGTTTGGTAGAAATCGATAAAGTGGCTACCGAGATACACCTTTGTAGTCATAAAGTGGGCGGTACCACGCCCAACTCCTGAAAGTCTATAGTAGTCTTATTTATTGTTAAGAGATTGTTGTAACTTGGAGTAAAGAAGCGTCCTCAGTTTGTGAAATATCAGAGTTTCCGTATTTCTGAAATTTACCGTTAGATATACGGGAAGCGAATGTAATATTGGTCCGATTTGAATAATTTTCAACGATTTGCTTTTCCGTACCAAGGTTTTTAAGTACACCGATTTTGGTATAAATTTATGAATCGGTTACCGAATTACGCATTTTTCACCGAGTTTGGTATCTAAGGATTGGTGAATGGGGTACTGAGATACAGCATTTCATCATAAGTAGGCGGGGTTACGCCCATTATCCAAAAATTTCATAATAATAATATTTTTTACCAAAATTCTACTTCACGTACTAATTTTCAACTATTTAGATCCAACATTTACTGAAATATCTTAGTTCTTTCATTTTTCGAAAATACCTTTATATGGGAAGTGGCCGTGGTTAAGGGTAACCTACACACCAAATTTCGTTGAGATATCGCAATTTTTGCTCGAGTTATCGTGTACACGGGTTATATTTTTTATGTTTTTTTCTTGATTTTTTTGGTCTTAGCACATTTGCATACCACTGCATAATAACATGTAAGAACGACATTACGGTAACTTTTTTTTCGTAATGATGTATTTTGAGTTGTTCTATCTTACTGCATTAAAATCTCAATTTTCATAAAAAGTGGACTTAGCACGTTTGCACAGTAAGCCAACGATACGTAAAAGCGTTAGGTTACTTAATTCAGCTTATAAAATGTATAGCTGAATAAAGTGCTGAAAAATGCGGATTTATTACATACAGACAAATTTTGTATATGCATGAGTAATGTGACCAACTATTTCATAGCTCAAAGAAGTACAGGTTAGGTTGGGTTAAGTTAACGCCGCAAGCCGATTACGAAATTTCTAATGCCGCTAAGTTCGATGCCTTAGACCTCAGAATGCGAGCCAAACTGATTCCATCTTAGCCTCGCGAAGGTTAAACAGTCTAAAAGAAAGTGTGAAGATGATTCCACTTCAACTTCCTCTTGACAGCTGATACAAAAGGATCAGTCGAATTTCGCACAATAGCCTGTCAGAACCCCCATCCCAAGCCCTTGAGTGGTAACGTTTGCTGCAGCAAAAGGACCCCGTTTCCCTTAGCCTAATAGCAGTTCGTGCTGCGACAATTCTGTCTGCAATATCCGCAGAAAATCCCTAAGGGAAACATGAGAGCCTTTTCCGGCCTTCGAGATGAACGCAACACTGACTACCCTCCAAGCCTTGGGGATGTACCCGGTCCTCGCGCAGTTCGCGTAAATAGGATCCAACCAATTGCAGAGCCCTTTTCAGCGTGCAGGTATGATGCCATTGGTCCCCGGCGACTTTAATGGTGTGAACGAATTTATCACCCAGGCCATGTGACGATCGTCCAGAAGATCGGAGAAGTACAGGAGCTGGGGGGAGATTCTGTAACCAGTTGGTGACAATTTTCGAATGGCTTTCGCACTTTTTGAGACAAAAAAATTTATATCATGCATCAAAAAGTGCGATAGCGATCGGAAAATTGTCGATAACTGGTTACAGAATCTCCCTCCTGAAGTACAAAATATCGCAAAGAAGTACATTTGACTGTACTTCGAAGTACGAAGAACAAGACCGAAAAAAGAAGTACTGTACTTCTGAAAGAAGTACGGTTGGTCACATTATGCATGAGTATTTCGTATTCAAGCTCAAATTGTTTGCGTTGACAGTATTGCCACTCAAGCAAAATCTTCGGATGCCATTTGCTGGACATTCCTTTTGTTTCCTCTTAAAAAAGTTTTCGAGGCACTTGAAGTGCCTTACTTAAAATTCATGACGGCTAGCGAATTTGTGTCAAAAACAACCCTGCTTGGCAAAGTCCTTGTGAAAATAGCAACTCTAATTAAAATTTCACTTTGAACTAATGTGAGTGGGAAGAGGGAAGCAATCGCAACCAAACCACCCTTGTACCAACAATGCGAGTCTTTGTCAATTGTTGGTTTTCGTGTTATTAATTTAACAAAAATGAATCTAAGTACATGGAGGAGACAATAGTCTCTGGGCGCTAACGAGAAGTGAAGATAACAAATACATACTGCAAATGGACTTTTCGCACAACTGCCCGGTAGGGAAACCCCAAACTGGTGAACCAAATTTGTAGTTCCGTACTAGATCTTTATCACCAAAAACGAACATGTCCGATAGTAACTAGATCGCCACCAGTTCAAAAGCAGCGAGATGTGGTACTTTAAAAAAACATTTTTATTTTTAGAAATCCATGTCTAAAATGATGAATTTAGGACTGGTTCGAAACTATAAAAAAAAGGGATGCAGAACGAACTAGATCTCATCTGGCGAATTTTGAACTAGTTCGGAACTACCGAAAAAGGGATGCAGCGGGGGCTTCTTTACTTTAAATAGATGTTTGATTGGTGGGTTGTTCAAATACGCTTTCAGTCTGCTCTTCGCAGATGCTTTTTCATAGTTTGGTAATACAAAACTAAAATTTGTGTTAACATGTTAACATTTTGGGACATTCTGGAATCTAACCAATAACAGCCAGCACCTCTGCAAATTCAGCTACAGGCAAAGGTATGTAAACGTGTTATCAAATGCCCTATTTGATTTACATTATTCAAACAAAATTTGATATCAGATTGAAAACAAATTTCTTTGCAAATAATTAAAAATCGCTATCATGGTAAAACCAAAAAGACTGTTTGAAAACATCTTGTTACTTTTTTCGTCTATCGATTTTATAACTGGTTCGAAACTATTGGAAACGGGGTGCAAAGCGAACTAGATCCCATCTGTCGAATTTAGGATTGGTTCTGAACTATAGAAAAGGTAACGCAGAGGGGGACAATTGCCAATTCCTATGACATCGCCGTGTTTAATTCGCCAGTTGTTTGCATGCAAAAGAGATTTATCGCGAACTAGTAGTGGGTCTAAATGTTGATTTTCCCCACAGGGTGTTGCGCGCTACATACACGTTCACATATGTATATATGTACATATTTACATATGTTTTTAAGTACATACATGCTTTAAATATCCCGCAATGAAAGCTACTAATTGTGAACTAGAATATGAACTGTTTGCTTTGCAGCTCAACTAGTTTGTCTCCTATTCTTTTTTCTTTTCTAGTAACTGACATTTTTAACCTAAATTTTATTTTCCTCGGACTCCTACAATGGTCAGCGTACCTGTAGGGATGCAAATTTTGGGGAGTAACATCGATACATCGATGTTTCGATGCATCGGAAAAATTTACATCGATGTTAAAATACATCGCCAGAAAACCATCGATAGGTATATCGATGGTTTCCGATGTTTCAAAATTTGTTAGGTTGTAGTTACATTAAAAGGATAATTTAAATTTTTTAAATTCCAGCTCTCTATAATTCAATTAGAAAAATACTTACGTATCGGTGTATTTCCCTGTATTTATTTACCATTCCTTTACCATTCGTATAAATATAATAAAAATGCATGCCGTCGTAAGTTCGCTGAGCCTAACTTGCTTCCTCCACAGGCAAAAGTTTTTATCTTGATAATGTTGTCAGGCAATATTTTGCCAATGCAGACCGCATATTGCTCTTGGCAAGCAATAATTATCAGAGCTTTTATCTTGACAAATATTGCCAGCAATTTGGTACTTTGACTGCTACATTTTCATTTGCGCGATAAGATTGTGGCGGCAATAGTATTGATATTTTAATATAGTTAAAAGGAAAAATTTAGTTATTTTCCCTTAAAATATTTGTTATTATATACTTGTATGTAAAATAGCAAATTTTCAAAATTTTTTAAGTGACAAAATCCGGCAAAAATAGCCATCTTACAAATGCTTTTATCAAGATAAAAAATGCCCACGCATTGATATTGCCTCTGATAAAATTTATATCTGGCAATAAAAATGACAGCTTGTAGGCATAAACTTTTGCCTGTGGAGACGGGTCGTAAAGTTCCAAGGCCCAATTTCGTTGAAATTTCAACGGGAACCCGGTCCTTTTTTAATGATTAAGTAAACATTTTTAATATCGAAAGAGAAGAGTACACTCGGAATTTCTGAATGTTCCCCAAACTAATAAGTAATAATAGGGCTGTGCGATTAATTGATTACTCAAAATTTTAATTAATCATAAAGTAAATAACTCAATTATTCGATTAATTGGAAATTATGATTACTCAAAAGTTCAGTTACTCGAGTAATCAAGATTTTTGATTAACCAAAAACAAAAAATTTGAGTAATTTGCTTTATGATTAATCAACATTTCGAGTAAAATGAGTAATCAACATTTCAACTCTTTACATATGTATAAAGTAGTTAAAGTTCCTTGACACTTTGAAAACAACGTTTCTGTTTTCAAAAATTAAAACGAAAAATTTTTTCATATACAGAATGTAAAAAAGAAAATAAGATTTTTCCAAAGTAAACTCTTTTAACGAGCAAAATTATTTTTTTGAGTAATCATATTTCAAGTAACTCGATTAATCATCGTTTTGAGTAATCAAAATCTTGATTACTCGGGTAATTGATTAACCGAATAATTGATTAACCAACTTGCTCGAGTAATCGAATAATCGCACAGCCCTAAGTAATAATATTCATGGCCAGTCAAACAATTTTAGGAGCGTAATGGGTAAGTTGAATTCAAGCCTGAGGCACACTAAAGTCGATGCTAAAACATCACTGAAACTGGCATCGATGTATCTTCAATTTAGCTATTTTAGGAAATTGTAAACGTCGATGGCAAACATCGAATTTTGAACCGATATTATCGATGTTTAAAAAATATCGATGCATCGTTTGCATCCCTAGGTACCTGACTGAGTGGTAAGGCCAATTCAACTGATTCGCGATAATTTCGCCAAGGGATTTTCGAAAAAGCATATCAACGCAAAGTAAATTTAAGTAGAGAACTATTTTTCTAAGGAAAAAATACGTTGAGATATTTTAATAGATATATCTACATATGTTTTTTTTGTTAATTATGGCCTTATCATATTCAAAAAAATTTATTGAGCTTGAGCCCGTTTCTTATGAAAATTGTTGAATATAATTGTTATATCGCCATAAATAGCAAAACAAAATACAACTTAAGAATAAGCACACCTTAAAGTTAAATGCTCTAAAAATAGAATATTAATAAAATCAAACAACAAACAACAACCACATAGAACCATATAGAAGCCAAATTTTTCCTTTGATTTTAGTTGGGTTGGCTAAATTAAGAGCGAATTTACCTCAGTGATTACTAACGTGATTAGCAGGGAACGGATTTTTAGGACCTAAAAACCTAAAAAAAGGCAAAATAAAATAACAGGAAAAGGCACTAGCAATCGCAAAAGAAGGCACTAAAAAAGGATCATTCCAGCGCCTTCGTCTTGACCTGCAGGCTGTGTTAGAGCCACAGCCACTTAACTTAAACGTAGAATACGTCATATTATTAAGATCACATTCAAGTTAAGAACGATACATGAAATATTCGTTTTGATTGTATTGAATTGAATTTAATAAATCAGTAGGCAAAATATTAATAACTAGAGTGCCAGTTACTGTCGAAATTCGACAGTTTTTCTAGTTTTAAGGAGCCTTGGAGAGGTTTTTAACTTAAAACGTAGCATAACTTATTGACCCGATACATTCCAGTTTATCGATAAATTTCAATGATTTGATACATATCGATAATTCGATGAATTTCAAAAACACTAAAATCCGATAAATTAATAAAATTCGATTAGTCGACTAATTTCGATAACTGTGAAATTCAAGGGATCGATAAATTTCGATAACTCAAAAATGTATATTCTTTGGATACCTTTATACATTTTTACTTTTAACAGCACCACATTTTTCGAAAGCTATCGAAATATTTCGATAACTCGTTACACTCTGTTAACACGATAAAATTCGATAAGCCTTGAAATTTCGATAAGTCGATATATTTTGAAAATTCCATAAAATTCGATTCGATGAATCAACCAATTGCAGTAGATCAATAATTATCGATAACTCTATAAGTTGAAAGAACTCCTTGCATTAAATAATGATAATTCAATAAATATCGATAACGTGATACATTTCTTTAACTTGACAAATTTCGACAATCCCACACATTTTCATAGCATACGTTGCGATAGCTTAATAAGCATGGATAAATTTTGATAATTATAAACTTCGATGATTCAACTTTCGATTCCTATCGAAAAATTTCACTTCAGTTACCCTAATTCTTATGTATTGTCTCCATATTCGTCCTTTTCTTTAGTTTTGTCTTCTTTTTTTGTCTTCATTGTTATCATTTGTTTCTTCATATTCATACTTATCTTTATTTCAAAGTTTAATTTCAAATACGAAGTTAGACAAAATGCGAAAACAACTAAAATTGAACAGGTTGCAACCACAACCATACACAAATATGGAAATTTTTAAACGACGATTTTGGCCGTAATTTTCAACCAAATTCGAAACTATAAAAACCCTTCTCATCTACAGAAAATTACCTTTCTAATGGTGGTTTTGAAATCGGTTAGGTGGAATCGCCAAACGAACGGAGACAAAATTTATGGTAGCGTATTAATATATAGATTAGCAATAGAGAAACAGATCCACATTAACTTCAATCATATGTACCAGGGTTGTTGCGAATATTATTCTAAAATTAAAGTCTTTTCCGGATAATAAACAAACCGCCTGTCCAAATTAAACAAATTTATTATCATATAAAAGAGGACTGAAATAGCTTTTAAACAGACATATCGAACGACCTCTATATATCGGTTTCAGTGAAAACAAAAACAATTTTTTTTTAATTTTTATTGAATAAATTTTATGTCCTATTTGACCTTCAAATGACCTCGAAGCTGACATTATGGAGGTTAACGGACCTCGGATTCGGGTTCAGCGAATGTAAAACCTTATGTATATGAATTTTCAGGTTTATTCAATGAATTTTTCCCTACTTGACCTTCAACTGACTACGAACCTGACGTGGTGGAGACTAACGGACCTCGGATTCGCATTCAGCGTGTCGAATAACATAGGGATATATAGGTTTGGTTTAATATGCATAAGCTTTTTTTTTTTTGTAAACCTGTGATATTTTTCAAAATAAAAGGTCGTGGTGAGTTTATGAATAGAACCACAGATCAAAAATGGAAACATTTTTAAAAATACTGATAATGAATTACCAAATTTACTTAAAATTATTTAATTTATACTCTCTATTCCTGCTACTTCGGCATTCTCTGGAAGAGTTTTTTCTGTTATGGCTGTGAAATAGCGAGATGGGAGAAACAAAGCGACTACCTCACTAACATAAAATTAACTTTTGATTTATATTAATTTAAATATTGATTGCGATAAAGCATATAATACTTTCGTGGTTAACAAGTAATTGCGAAAAACTACCAAAAGTGCAAAGAAATATATTAAGAACAAATATGTTTACTTAAAAAGCGTTTTTACTTGTTCTTTTAAATAAAAAACTATATATATTTGAAGTGTACTATATTGTTAGAGTTTTTCTTTTGAAAAAGTACTATAAATATCTTACAAAATATTGACAACCTTAACCTAGTCTAGATATCAACCTCGTCGCCTGGTATCATATCAAAACTCTAGAGGTAGATGTCGCCCCGCCAAAAGAAGTTAAGTATTGAAATTAATTGCTGCTGTACGTATGTATATACTAACCGTGACAAAACAACATTTCGCTCGCATAGTATTCTGTTCTCTTTTCACTGCAAGTTGAATTATTTTAATATCTATTGCAAAATTTTATACAGACAAGACTAAAAAATAGAAAATAAATAAAATAAAAGCAAACTTTTTATAAATGGACTAAAAATTAGAAACTTTTTTCGTTTTCAATCTCATAAATTGTTTATAATGGCTTTTGCTAAAATTTCAAAATCAAAATTTATCAAAACAAATTCTATGGGACTGAAAAATATTATTTTCTAATTTTTAGTCCATCGTAAGAGCACTTTATAGGCGCAAAATTTGCCAAGAAATAAGCCAATATTTCCCGTTGCTTCTTCGGTAGAAACCGAATTGGTTACTTACAAAAAATGCATCTGTCGATAGGTTTGAAATTTTGTCTTTGAAACGCCAGATTTTTTTTGAAATCGCTTCATTAGTACTCGTGCAATGCGCGTTTTCGTAAAGCTACGTCAAAAGACAAACAATAATCAAAAAATACATTTAAATATTTAGAAATGCTTATTTTACAAGTAAAAATAGAAAAACTTTGAACTAGTTTCATTTTATGAAAAAGTTGTTCTTTGAATCTTTGACTATTTTTCTCCTTTCGAGTTTTTAACTCACAAAACTTTATTCTCTATAGTTGTAGTAACATTGAACCACAAGATGCATTTTGAAGTTTTCTGTCGGCATTATCATTCGATTTTTGCGAAAAAAAAGCCTTGAATATACTATACTAAAGTGCGCTCGACGTAAGTTTATACAAGTGGCGCCCAATTTAAATATGGAACGTTTAAACCTCTCATATTATCAGTAATAAGGGCCTTTTCCTTGGCCTTTACAATTAAAGGTTAAAAAAGCAACATCAAATGTGTATATATGGAAACACGTATCGGTTTCCATTTCCGATAAAAATCAATTCCGAGTCGGATTCTGCGACATAGCTGCTTCTTTCTGCATTTATATTGAAATATGTATGTACGTAGGTATACTCTTGGTATGGTTATGTAGGTAAGTAAATATGGGTAAATATACATTTATTAAGGTGGAGCGATAATACATGGGACTTTATGTATATATATAATTTTTTTGAAAAGGCATGGCAATGAAAAGTTACCTTTATAAGAGCTAATAAAAACCCTAAAATGTTATCTTCATATAATAACGTTTTGAGGTATCCCAGCCTAATTGTTAAATACAATAGCTGAAATTGTACGTAGTTATTTTAAACTTTATACATCAATGAAATAAAAGGTGTCCTAGAAAGCGCATTAAAATCAGTATAAATACTAACAATCGAAAGTGAATCGTGACGACGGTACAAGTGTATGTAGTTACATAGGTACATATAAGTATGAGTACCTATGTTTCATGTACATTCCACTTAAGATCGTTAATAAATTTGAGAAGTAATAATTGGAAGTTTTATTTTGTCTGGTTTTGTTTCAAACTTTATGTAAATATGTCCAGGGCTCCTCTTAGCATACGATGAGACAAATAATATTTTTCTCTCTTATTTCTAGGATAGAAAGGCAACTTTCTGCGGGCCAGCCAAAAGCCATTTAAAAAAGTTTCACTCCACCCTAATACTCATGCACATTCATATATGTATGCACAAAATCCTTGAATGTCACATTTCTCTTTTATGTACCTATGTCATTAGCTCGGCACTAATCCTTCTTCACTGCCGTCTCTTCCCTTATAGGTTTGCAACATCCGGCTCGACACAGTCATACTCGTAATCACATAAGACAACAGAAACAGAACAGACCAAGAAACAACATGTGTTGACATTTAAAATTTATACGATTTTCCTATTCATTAGCTGGAATATGTCATGCATCACTTCAAACAATACCAAGAGGTGGCCAACAATATCGGCTAAAATAACTGTGTGGGCCGTATGTATGAGTATTCAGTTGCTGGTAGATTGATGTTGTTGCACTTGTCGGTGTCCATCAGCCTTGCCAGATGTACGGATTTTTCCATACGGTACGGATTTGCAGGGGTGAAAATGGTTGCAAGGATTCAAAGTACAGATTTTTAGCTTTCCGTCAAGATGTACGGATTTTTGTACGAATTTTTGGAGTGTTTTTTTCATATTGTAAAAATTTTCTTTTACACATATCTGGTAGGTTTCTTATAGTTCCTGAACCCTCAATGTTTTAAATAAAAAAAATCCGTATTTTCGCACTTGAGGGACTTATCTATTAACAGCTTGACTATTTTTCAACCGATTTTATAAATCCAACATGAGAAGAGGATTTATAGGCCTTTAAAATTATGTATACCTATCTATTGGTAGACTTCGATTGTTGGGAGTTCGTTTCGCATAAAGTTAAAAAAAACTGTGGTTTTCTCTATTTTTTCAACTTTAACCATCGCTTAAAACATTATACTGCACGGTTAAAAATTTCGGTTTTAATTTACAACTTTTTGGTCTACATAAATGACCAAACTAAATTTTGTTTCGAATATAAACCTTCCAAGTTTAACAAAAAGAGAGCACATATGTTGGGCTTAGAATTTAAACAGTTCGGTTTAAATTTTAAACCCAAACATTTTCTATTTCGTCATAATTAAGATTAAAAAAAAATCTTAAATTTCATGCTCCGTCCGATGGGGATTGAACCCGGACAGCTTTGGTGGCAACCAATTGTATCAAGCATCAAGCATCAGCTACAGCCATGCATGTATGTAAATGTGCTTTCATATGTTGAGTTTGTATTTTTAAACCACGAACTTTTTGGTTTAAAATTTAAACCGGAATATATTTAAAATTGCTTAAAACTATTGACTGGTTTAAAAAGTAGACTATAAAAGATTAAAAAAGGCAGTAGTCCCAGCGCGGTTTAAAAATTTAACCCAAATTTTTGACCGTGTGTGACTCGGTAGGGTCACCTGAAAAGTTTTGTTACATGTACATAAACTAAAAACACACTGCTTGTTAAAAAGTTCTAGTCAGAAAAATAATGAGGATGTCTGTGAAGCAGTGATGGAAAATGGGTGTGCATTGTGCCATTTTCGGCACTTTCGGAAGCTGCCGGCACCTTAAGCACAATCGATTGATTTTCGGCACTATTTTTGCCTAACTCAACTACTAAAACATATTTTTTTTTACGTTTGATCGTATGTGCTTAAACTGATAAATGATATAAACATAGAAACGCAAGCAGAAGAAGCTTGCATATACGCTTAACATTTTTGTTTAAACAAATTTGTCGCAATTTCATCTCTAAAGCAAATATTAAATATCATAAAATAAAATTTTTCTATTTTTTACCGAAGTCACCGGAAATAAGTTACCAAATTCAACAAAAAATTACCAAACTTATTTTGTGTGCCGAACTGTACAAACATACACAACGAGTCCTAAAGTGGATTCACCGTTCATGTCCGGACACTTTTTTTTAGTATTTTTACGCGTTCCTTTCCCACTTTGTCTCACTGAGAGTGCGACAGAAATGTGCTGAGCACTCTTTGTTCGAATCAAATTAATTTTGATTTTCTGTCCGAACGACTTGATGATTCGGGTTGCCGCGTTCTCTTTTATATGCGTTTGCAGCGAATTGCATGTGTTTTTCGCCCTCAAAGTCATATGTAGGCAACGATATCATCAGCTGTTTGTTTCAGAACAAAATAAGATGTGCCGAACAGCACCCTCTCCGGCAAAAATATTTTGAGAGCAAATAAAAAGTTGTCCGGACACGAACGGTGAACCCGGCTTAACCGCCAAAATAACGTAATCGACATTTTTTCAAAATTTTCTTTTTGATACAGAAATATTCCTAGAGCATCTAGATGCCTTTCTGCATCAAAAAGAAAATTTTGAAAAAAGTGTCGAGTACGTTATTTTGGCAGTTAGGGCTCGATATGTCTGTACATATGTATATCCAAGATAACAAGCTATTCAGGCAATCAGCGCTCCATTCACCTAAAATTTTTACGAAAGATTGTTGAATTTTTTTAAGTATTGAAGAAAGTCTGAAATTTGAATTTTTTGAGTTCTGTCAAAGAAAGAACAATATTTTTATAAGAAATAACCATAACCATAAATTACACAAAAAAAATAGTATGTTAAAACTTGTAAAAATATGGTGCGGCTATAATTTTCTCGACCACTGTATGTAAACAAGTGACAAGAAAATATATCAAAATTCAACGCTTGAAGGAAAGCTTTCGGCTCACACATAGACAGAGTGAAGTCCCCCGCTGAATGCCGTAGCTTTTTGAACGAGATCATACATATTTACGTAGAGTTCTACTCATATATATGGTTGCCAGGTACACCGGAAAATTGATGGTAATTGCTGAGCTGACGAACTGACAGGGAAAGGTAGGACCACCCAAAACCTTCCAGGAAAGGACACGGTGGATATATTTAACAATAGCCACTTTAAAGTAGTTTGTTAAAGATCACACCATTCCATTAGACAAGGAACGCTGGAACAACCTTCGGCTTGCGAAACTTTCAGGATGTAGAATTAGAATCTATATTGACCTATT